>NW_026057576.1:27248799-27548799 GCF_023721935.1 Panthera uncia | reverse complement strand
GATGTCTCAAAGATGGGTGGGAAGGAAGAGATATTACATTTATTCATTTGTTTAACAAATGTTTATCAAACACCCACCATGTTCCAGACGTTGTGCTGGAAGGAGGCAGTTCAAAGACCCATCCTTGCCCTCAGGGAGAGCTCACTGATCAGCCAGGGAGACAGAAGTGGGAACACGTAATTGTGATAAAGAATGACATGTACAATAGCGGAGACTGTTCTAGGTCAGTAGCTCTAAATATACTATCAAAGTTTTTTCTGAGAAGATACACTGTAAAATATATGAAAACAGTAACAAAAACTGAGCCAACTATGGAAAACAATATCTAAAAAATGCTCTTGGACTTTATTTGTTGATAATACAAACAACTTTCATTCTTATTAAAAATTAAAGGACGTTTTTGGAGGCGCCTGGGTGGCTCAGTCGGTTGAGCGTCTGACTTCGGTTTAGTTCATGATCTCACAGTTCGTGAGTTCGAACCCCACGTCGGGCTCTGTGCTGACAGCTCAGAGCCTGGAGCCTGCTTCGGATTCTGTGTCTCCCTCTCTCTCTGCCCCTTCCCCACTCATACTCTGTCTCTGTCTCTCAAAAATGAATAAACGTTAACAAATAAAATAAAATAAAATAAAATAAAATAAAATAAAATAAAGGACATGTTTGGGAGAACAACGTGGTTGATATACTTTATTATTATTTGTGTGATTAAAAGGTCTAGTCCTAAGTTCAGTTTATTTCAATGCCTGCTTTAATGGTTATTATAGCTGAAAAAGAGCTCACAAAGACATACAGATCCAAATAGAAATGCAGCATTCACTGCACCCCTATAGCACGACATACACTTTTCACTCATTTATCAAACATACAAAGGATTTTAGTACTATTAGCCTTGGGAATTTCCATCCTTCCTGAAGTCTATCAGTGGTTTGGCAAACAAATCAGTGCCACATTTTATATTTTGAACCAATGGGTTCAAACATCATTGAAAATCTTCATTTATAAGGCTTTTAATCATTTGAGGAAATTGTATTTCAAACTGTTTTAGTGCATAGAAGAGACCTTTTAGGACCGTATGATCTATTTCTACATTTCAGCACTCTGACACCGAACGTGGGTTTTCCAGACCCGACAATCTCTAAGTTTCTGCATACACCAGCTGGCTGTCTACAAGGTAATTCAATTCTGACACTAACTACACGGTGGAGCTAGCACAGATCCCAGTGGGTAAGGGCTCTGTTTCACAAGACTGTCCCCACTTCACTCACCAATTCCAAGTCTCAGGCCTCCCCTACTTTTGACAGACCAGCTCTGAGTCAGGGGTTTCCACAATCCCCTCCTCAGGATCCATAATCTGCTAGAACAGCTCACAGAACACAGGAAGGCACTTTACGTACTACTCCTGATTTATTACAAAGGCTACAACTTAGGAACAGCCAAAAGGAAGAGATACAGAAGGCAAGTAATGGGGCGTGAGGGCTGTGCATTGAGAGGACCAATGTCCTCTCTGGTCACAGCACCCTCCCAGTACTTCAGCGTATTTGCTAACCCAGAAGCCCTGCAAACCCCACTGTTCGGGATTTTTACAGAGGTTCCATTAAGTGGACACAATTGATTAAATCATGGGCCACTGGCGATTAACTTAATCTTCAGTACCCCTCCTTTCCTCTCCCCAGAGCTAGGGAGCAGGGCTGAAAGTTCCAACCCTCCAATCACATGGTTTCCTGAGGAAATGGGGGGGGGCAGTCTGAAGCTATCCAGGGCCCCAAGAGTTACCTTATTTGCATAAAAAAAGAGTCTTCTCACTCCAGAGATTACAAGGGTTTTAGAACTGGGAAAGAAGATCAGTGTCATAACAGAAAGATAACCCTTATTTCTCAGGAAATTACAGGGGTTTTAGAAGCTCTTGTGGCAGAAGTGAGAATGAAGATGAAATATATTTTTCTTATTATATCACAATATCACAGGGTGATATGTATTATTTTCAGCAACAAAAAAGCCTAGCAACTGAAACACTTATAAACATCTGATTTTAAAATGCTCTCTCCAGAGATTTTTTAAAGTAATTATTTTCTACTTTACTGTTAGAGCATGACCCTTACCTTGAAGGACCAAATTAAATGTTTTTTTTTTTTTTCATTTTTAAAATATTTGTTTATGGGGCATCTCTCTGACAGTCATTTAACACACATCAACAAACTGACCTCTTGACTTTGTAAGAGACAAATGTGTAGGTTTGGCAGATCTTTGAAATACTTTACAATAAAATTTTAAGTGAGACTGTAGTATAAAAGATTTTCATTGTTAGTTCCTATCTCATAACAAGATATTGAAATAATTCTGGCTTTAGTTTACTTTTTTTTAAATTTAAGTTTATTTTTGAGAGAGAAACAGAGAGAGCGAGTGGGGAAGGGACACAGAGCGAGGGAGAAAGAGAATCTCAAGCAGGCTCTGCACAGTCAGCACGGAGTCTGACATGGGGCTTGAACTCACAAACCTCAAGATCATGATCTGAGCTGAAACCAAGAGTGGATGCTTAACTGACTGAGCCACCAGAGTGCCCCATGGCTTTATTTTAAAAGTCTTGGTTTTAAATATGGTATCAAGCTGGTGTCATCCTGTAGGACTTCGTGTAAGTCCACTTTCAACTTCTCTGCAGCAATGTTTTGTTTTGAATCATTATGAAGAGAATATTATTCATGTGTGGTGTCCTCTGTAACCTTACTCCAGAGTCTTTTCTCTTTTCAATCAAATCAGATGCACCATCTGATGGTTTTACTTACATAATTTTCTGTCGGTTTCATTTCATTTATGCTTATATTGTTAATACTATTTTCAAACTGGAGTTCTTTTTCAAGAATCTTTAAAACCACTGTCCATTATGCGAGGGCTAGCTTAGTTAAAAGTAGGTTAAGTAAGACTTTCCCAGGCAGAGTTGATGAGAAAGGCACTCCAGGCTATAAGAGCTGCACGTGATACTCAGGAATCATAAGCAGTTCATTTGGCTTAAGCATAAGTATGTGGGAGAAAAAGGCTGGAAGTAAGACCAGTGAAGCAGATGAGGCTCAAACTAAGGAGTACAGACTGGATGCTGTTGGCAATGGGAGTCATTAGAGGGTTCTGAGCAGGACAATAAGTTATCAACTTCATTGGCTGGAACAATGGGAAACATAAGAAAGATAGACTGGAGGCTGAGTTCTTAGCCAGGAGACTACCACAATAATCTAAGCAAGAGAAGAGGAATGGAATTATGGCCCAGAGAAGGAGGGAAGGAGATACTATATCTATTAGAAGGATGGAATTGAAAGGACTTGTTTACAACTCTGGAGTGCAGGAAAATAAACGAATGTAATAGTCCGGGCATGGCCTGTGGCTGTGGGAAAGGAAAAGAGGAAGATATTTAGGAGACCTTAAAAAATGAAGACATGATTTCATAATGAATGACTGTCAAGGTGAAGAGTAGGGAAAGACAAAAGGTACCGGGCTTACAGGCCAGGTGACTGGATACAGGGCTCTGTAAGCACGGAGAGGAAACATCTATTCTTTCCTTCACCAATTCCATAATTGACACCTGCCATGAACCAGGTCTAGAAAGGGGGCTGGAGAACATTGAAAAAGAAGAGTTGGTAAGAAGAGATGGATATTTTGGATTTGAAATGCCCCAGAGATACTTACGTGGATATTTGTAAAAGAAAAATGCAGATCTAAAGCTAAGAATAGAAGAAGGGGCAGAAGATGTGGCTCTCACCTATATATGGATAGAAGATGATACAGACTTATAGATAGGAGGTTTAATTTTAACTGGCTCCTTACCACATACCAGGCACTGTCCTAGTTACATGTGACATATATCATTTAATCCTTATAATAACTCTCTGATAAACTTTGGGCTCAAAGAAGTTACCCAAACTCATGCTTTCCTTCAAAAATGTGAGGCTTCCATTTTATTTTAGCCCAGTTGTATAACAAATGGTTTCTGATTTTTGACACAAGGCATTCCTAAAAACTGTATCTGAAAACATACTCATAGCCTGGACTGTAGCATTATTGCCATTTAACCAGTTATGAGCAGAAACCGGTAAAAAGTGCTACTAGTTCCAGTGATGCAGCAGCAGAACTGAAGTCCTCGGTGGAAAATGATATTCAATTATATGCAGCTGCCCCTGAAGGTTGGTTAAAAATAAAACAAAACCCTCACATTCAGAATGCGTGTGTGTATATAATACAGAAGACACCTTTGTTGGTACGGAGTGCAAAGCTTGTAGTCCTGTCCCTTGCTTTATTCAGTTTCACTTGGCTATAGGCTCAGCCCTGCTCAGTTCCTGACTTCCTATTCTAATCAGGGGATAAGACACATGACTCACTGGTATTGTCCATAGAGGTTATAAATCTCATATTTGGGGATTTATAACAAGTTGCATATACTTCTGCCTCTGTTCTCTCCATTTTCTGATTATCACACCAATACTCCCCCTTGGTATCTGTATCCCTGGTACCCTATTTCCTCTAATCCTATCACCCTGGGTCAGACCCTAGCTAGGCCTGGGACCTCAGGCTGTTGGCTGGAGTGTTATTCCAACCTATCACTAGCCCATGTTCTCACAGCTCATGGTCATCTGCAATCTTTTATGGATTCATCTTACACTGGGTCAATTCATCCACTGAATCTCTAGAACAGACAAAGCTACTGAAATGCTGGAATGTTTTATTGCAAATTCCACCACAATTATGAAGATGGTCATTGCTGCCAAGCTTACCCATTCACTCCTTATCACATCAGCCTTTAAAACATTTTCACATAATTTCCTTCACAGCATTGATACTTCCCTGTTTACTGTGTTATTTACTGCATGTTTCATTACCACTAGAAAGCTTCATGACAGAAATGACCTCAGCTGTCTTGTTCAGTGCTGTTATTTCTCAAGGCCTAGAACAGTGCTATGGACTGTGTTGTCCCTCAGAAAAGGTTCCTTACAGTATATGCCATTGGCACCCTGCACAGATCTCCTTTACCACCAAATACACCTGGCCCCCGGCTACTGCAGCATGACTTCTGACAACTCATAGCTGCACCCTTCTCCAAAGAACTGCCCTCCACCACTGGGGAGCTACTCTGCCCAGAAATGCCTGGGAGTTAGAGGGTCCCCCTTAACCTCCCCTAGGGGACGGCCCGTAACCAATGACTTACTGATATGGGGGCAAAAAAGGCTGGCCCATCTTGCTTCCAAATGGGATAGCTGAGCAGTACCATTCATGCTCCAGAGCTCTCTGGCTGAGGCCAGATGGCCTAAAACCTCTCTTTTCCACAGCTGTATCCTAACTCCTTGGCCTCCCTGCAAGTTTTACCTCAAAGCTCTCCCTCTAAAATTACTTACACAAACATTTCCATCTCTGGCTCTGGTTCTAGAATACCTAGCCTAGATATTTGTTGACGGCCTGAAGGCATGAATGATGTAAAAATGCAAACAACAATTCTTAGATTTTTCTAGCGATGTTCTTCGTTCTTCCTGTATGAAATATTATAGTTACATCTCAGTTAATAGAAATTACTTAATGGAGCTGTGAAGTGAGCAATCCCAGTGAGACACAAATAGGCTTACTTAATCTAAACATGTCATGCCAGCCCCGTCTGCTCGTGTTGTCACTGTTGGCATCATCTGGAGTGTCTGGCCACAGCAATACCTGCCTTCCTTATGAGGAGCCGCGCTTTATGAAGCATTTTAGATTTTAGTAAGTAAAAAGACTGGTGAGAAGTATAAGGCACCAGCTCAAGATACTTCTTCACTCTCCCTGCTTCTCAGGGTGCTGTGAGAAACCAGCCACTGATGCTAGCTGGAGAGGCCCAAAGAGAGAAGAGCAGATTAAGTGGTTAGGATGTGATGGTAAGCATGTTCAGAGAATCTGATATTGAAACAACTGTAAGTTTGAGTTGATTTTTATTACAGCTAAGGACTGAAACTTTTTTTGATCTCTCTCCCATCAGAGTATCACTAATTCTATAATGGAAGTCAGTGTGAGATAATAATTCTCTTAACAAAAATGTCTTTTACAAATTAAAAGAAAAACACCCACAAAGGGTTGGAAGGTTATAGACTAAACTGACATTAGTGATTGACTTGAAGAAGGGGAGATAGGATTGGGGTGGTGGCTGAAGGGGACTTTAGCTCTAATCACAGTGTTTTATTTCTGTAAAAGGAAGAGTAGAATCAAATTTGAGAAAAATATTAACAGTTGTTAAATCTCAGGGGTAAGTTTGGGTAGGTGTTACATAGTTCTATTTACATTTTTTGGATTTTTAAAGTTTTTCTCAATGTAAAAAAAGTACATAACACTTGAAAGGAATGTAGCTCTTCTCTAATGGCAAGGGATGGAACAGAACTAAGAAAAAATGCACAAGGCACTGGTGGTTCTCAAGCTTATTTAGCTTGGGACTTAGGAAGTAGAAATGAAAGCTCCTCCTTCTTTCCAGTCTTCTCTTCCAAAATAGCCTAGAGCATGCTGGTCGCTGATTCTCCTAGTTTCAGGGGTGTGTGTGCAGCTTGGACTCAGCCACCTCTCTAACCCTCAATCTGCGGCGGGAGCACGAGAGGTCAGAAGCAGTGTCGGCCCAGGAGGGACATCACGTAAAAGGCCACGAGAATTAATTTGGTTAATGTTTTTATGAATTACCTGGGTGATGGTTGATGATACACCCCAGGGGAGGTGTGATGAGGAGGCAAAGTCAGTTTAATAATCTGGAAAAGTGGTCAAGAAAACAGAAAAAGAAATTTCATTAAGAGATTACTATTGAAAAAATGGAAAAATATGGAAAACTTGCCGAAGGAAAGAACTTGGGGTCAAGTTGAGCAAGGATTAGAAATAGGATGGTAGAAGTAAAAAAATCAAGCTAGTATATACATGGATTAGAAAGTAAGAAAGTAAGACTAGAAAGTAAGACTTATATGACAGTTTTCCACATGGCTGGTACTTTAGTAAGGAATTTACTAAAACACTATCATCCCTAAAATACTATTTTATTAGCACAACAAAGTCAAGAAGCAACATGGTGCAGTGATTAGAACACATGGCTGACCCCAGACTGTAAGAAGACCGCTCTGTAACCTCAGCCAAGTTATTTAACTTCTCTGTGCCTCGGTGTCCTCACTGGCAAAACAGAGATGGGAATAGTACTGATCTTGTAGAGTTGCAGTGGGCAGAAATGAGTTACAATCTGAAAAGAGTTTACAGCAATGCTCAGTACAGAGTAGCTGCTATGTACATATTTGTTAAATAAAGAAACCAAAATAATATGGAAATATAAGTGGATTTGAAGATCATCCGGAAAAGAGTAAAAAATTATTACAAGCCTAAAGATCTACATGGAAAGGTTGGAGGGACTGACATAAATCCTTTAGTGAAAAAGAGGCAGCAGAAGGCATTCTTAGTGGGAGAACTACTGTCCAACTGCTGATAAAATAGCAGCTTCTAAAATAGATTTTCAAATTCATAATGGGTAGGGTGAGACAGGAGTATCTCAGAAGGTTTTGCGTAGCAGCTGACACGTGACGTGCCTCCAATTCTCTAATGCTCTTATCAGTGCTAAGGATGGCTTGATGGCTCAAAAATAATTTTTTCTATGAGACTTAGAAAAGCTTTCAGTTCTTCTATTTTCTGTCGATACATCTATTTTCCCTCTGGGACTTTGTGAATTTCTAAATTTATGCTGTCATATTCAGTTTTCTTCAGCCTGAGGATAAGTCTTACATGTTCAATTATGCTGTGCCCGTATCTTCCTCTTGGCGACAACTCTTGCATCTATGCACATACAACCCATGCCATACCACGCTGCCTCTCTCACCTCCTGGCTTTTAGATAGCATGTTTTTAATAACCATGATGTCCCATGCTCTGCTCTACACTTAGAAAACTCCTACTTCTCCCTTCACACTCAGTTTGAGTGCCACCTTCTCCAGACACCTTCCCATATCACACACGGGTACACAGACTGTTGGGCACCTCTCTTCAAGGTTCCCACAGAACCTGCAAGTGCCTTTTTCATAGCTTATATTCAACACTGTATGGCAAATGTTGTAGTCTCACCCACTGACAAGCAAGCAAGCTCCTTTAGGTCAAGATCAGTATCATCATCTATAGGGCATCAGTGCTAAGACAGCCACTGACAAGCAGTAAGAATCTAATATATACATGTTAGATAAATGAATTAATATCTAATGAATAAACCAGACTCCTGCCCTCAAAAAATTCCCTATTTAGATGGGGAGGCTTGACTGGGGAAAGTGGAGTGGATGGAAATGAGATATAGAAATTAACTATAATGCAAATCAGAGTGAGATAAAAAAAAAAGTGGGGCATGTAGCAAGAAACTAATATTTATTAGCTTGCCTACATATTTAAGTGCCTAAAATATGTCAGACATGTGAACGCTCCTTTCCATACATTCTCTCCTTTAATTTTCACAACCATCCATAATAATCTTATTGAATATTATCCGTAATAATAATATTGAAATATTATTATTTAAATTTGGTAAGTAAGGAAAATAGGACTCAAGAAGTTCAAGGCCACCAAAAAGTTAGTGGTAAAGATAGGACTTGACCTCTGAAACTCACGTTCTTTCTTTCACAATGGTACACATTTAGTCCATACTATGAAGTTTCAAAGGAAGGGATGGTTACACCCAGAATGACAAATCAGAAAAGATTCCATGTAGAAGTAAAACTGGGCCCAGTCTGAAGGATTAGGAGAGAAACACAGTGCATTTTACTTATTTTATTAAAATTTTTTAAAATATTTATTTATTTTTGGGAGAGAGAGAGAGAGAGAGAGAAAAAGACAGAGAGACAGAGTGTGAGCAAGGGAGGGGCAGAGAGAGGGAGACACAGAATCCAAAGCAGGCTCCAGGCTCTCAGCTGTCAGCACAGGGCCCAATGCAGGGCTTGAACTCATGAACTGTGAGATCATGACCTGAGCTGAAGTCAGACACTTAACTGACTGAGCCACCCAGGCGCCCCATGAGAAAGAGTGCATTTTAGATGGCAAAATAAAGACAGGCATGGCTACAAGTTCAAAACTTGTGAGTAGGACACAGAATGGTCCAGTCTGAAATAAGGTGAGCATAGATGAGGAAGATCCCACTAAAGAGAAAGTTTGAACTATACAGAGAACCTGGGAACTCTATATTTACAATGGGCATCACTATTAAAAAAAATAACCAAGAGCATATAGGTCATGCTAATGATGATCTGTGCCATCATCTTCATATATGAAAGTTAGCAAATGAAAAAAAAAAAAACCTGGTAAAATAAGTATTTCAAAGCCTTAAGATAATTCTTAATATAGAAGTGTACTTTTATCCACAGAGGAAATACAGCTGCAAAAGGTGACATATCAAGTGTCCTCTTGAACCTCAAAGTAACATGACATTGTGGAAAAACAAGTAAACAGATGTACTTCACAAATATGAGCCATGTAGTCTCTTCTATTTGCAATACGCACCGTAAAAGTAATTATATCCATTAATCTTTTAAATTACCTAAATCATACTCAGGACAACATCCTGATTTTAACTAAAGACATGAATTAAATTGCCCAGCTTCCTCATTTTATGGGATCTGATCATTAAAACATAAGATGGTAATAGTTAAAAAATACACGGGTTGTAGGTTTTATTCATGTATGTTTGGTGATGCTTTTGCTTATCAAGATTATGTTTTGAGTGGCCCATAACTAATTTTGTTGGAATGGCATCTATAAACTAAATTGAATGTGACTTATTATTTAGATGGTAATAGCACAAATCCATTAAAAGGAATCTAAAATAAACAAAGTAAAGATGTTATGTAGGTCACCCGTAGATCAGAGAAGTCCAGGATATTTTTTTGATTGCTATTTTTAGGTCTTTTAAAACATATGTTTCTCTTAAAGCAATTTTATGACTTTAAATTTTATGTCAAATATAGCCCCAAAGCTGTGTATAATGAAAAAACTCCCCACATTGAACTTTGTGAGAAGGTCAAATTTAATTAATAAAAATCCATTAATATTACATATTTTAAATAGAAATGGAGAGTTTTTACTTCCAACTTTATATAACAAATTCAGTATCAAATATTGCAAAATAGAGATACCTGAGTCCCTGTTACAGTGAGTAGATATTTTATTTATAATAAATCATCAGTCAGTAATGTAGCAATGGGTGCTATCAACAAAAATTATACAAATATTAGGCTTTGAAATTGTTATTACATTTTTAATTTAGAAAGTTTTTTCATAGATAACACATCTATACATTTATGTGGCCAATGTCAAATTTACCACAGAACACAAATAAGCAGAACACAATTCTTTACTATTTATGGATCATTTGTTACCTTAAGACAAAAAGTAGGTATAAAATGTATTGTAGGCAGAAAATGCATGTGGTATCTCTCTCTCATCTTCCGAACTTTTTAAAAAATGACTTATTTATTTTTGAGAGAGAGAGAGGGACAGTGAGAAGCTCAGGGGCAGAGAGAGAGGAAGACACAGAATTTGAAGCAGTCTCCAGGCTCTGAGCTGTCAGCACAGAGCCCAACATGGGGCTTGAACTCATGAACTGTGAGATCATGACCTGAGCCGAAGCCAGACCCTAACTGACTGAGCCACCCAGGCACCGCTAATCTTCCCAGCTTTCTAAAGTACCTTGAATACCATCTTCTTCTTGCTTATTCAAAGATTTTGGGATATAGAGCCAAAAGATGCTACAAATTACCTTGTCTACCTTTCTTAATCAGAGATGAAGGAACTGAGAGCCAAAGGGAGACCCAAAGATAGATACCCTCAAACATATATAAATAAAAGGTAAAAAAATCAATTACTTCAACATTCATATAAAAGAGTTTAAAACAGAAAAGCAGATTAAATCCAAAGGAAATAAAAGGAAGGGTATAATCAAGATAAAATCAGAAAATACTGACTAGAAAAGAAACACACAAAAGAGAGGTTCAATAATACCAGAAGTTGGTTGCTTGAACAGACCAATAATATTGATAACCTCCTGGAAAAACTGATCACGAATAAAAGAAAGAGAAGACAAGTAACCAATACCAGGTATAAAAATGAAGACATCATTACTGAGCCTAAGGACATTAAAATATCATAAGATGATATTATAACAACTTTATACCAATAATTAGAAGACAATGAATAATTCCTAGAAAAATAAGATCAAAACCTCTTAGAACTATTGAAGATAATGAATAATAAACAAAGGCCTGTTTACAATCAGTGTGATGATGACATACACCCAGGAATAATTACTAAGTACCTGTTTTATTTCTTTGTCTTCTTTTTTACTGATTGTGCTAAGTAACCTCCATAATTCACAATCAAAATTAATTGATATAATTCAGCCTAACACAGCCTATTTCTTTTAAAGTATTTTGGTGTCCAATATATAGAAATGGAAAAACTGTCCCATCATACAAAGGGACTCTCACATAAAGTGACTTCCTTATTTCTGGGGCATAAATTTGTGAGCCAATTTCAATCTTTGATGTCATCTTTTTTTTTTTTTTAATTTTATTTTAATGTTTATTTATTTCTGAGACAGAGACAGAGCATGAGTGGGGGAGGGACAGAGAGAGAAGGGGACACAGAATCCGAAGCAGGCTCCAGGCTCTGAGCAGTCAGCACAGAGCCCGACGCGGGCCTCGAACTCACAGACTGCGAGATCATGACCTGAGCCGAAGCCGGACGCTCAACCGACTGAGCCACCCAGGCGCCCCTGATGTCATCTTTAAAATAAGTTGGCTTTCTGCTTATTTTAAAATCTAAAATTTAAATTCATATGTTTTTGCTCAAATTGACATTGTATGCTTAAGTGGCATGGGAATATACACTAATTAAAACTTCCAAGTAATTACATATTTTTAAGGGCATCACTAAACAGTAGAAACTAAACACAATGCAACCAAAATAAAATAGCACAAATTCTAAGAATGAACAACTGCAATGCTCACTCTATCATCCTTAAAAATATAAAATATGGGTCTTGCCATGTGCTTTAAGGCTCAAAAACTAGAACTGTGATGTTATAAACAAAAGTTATTCAGGTGAGAACTAGCAAACTAGTCAAACTTTGATTCTTTCATTATTTTCTTCAAACTTTGTCCATGTAGGAAGAAAAACTTGTTTTAAAGCTTAAGGATGAGGGGAAAAGGTAGTTCTTCAGATTCAGGGGAACATAAAATATTGCAATAACTATAAACAAGGAAAGTATTATAGCTCTTTAAAGATAGAAATCATGTTTCTTACTCCTTTCTAAATCCCCTAAAACACATAGTTCTATAATCTTGACATAGTAAATTCCTAAAAAAGGTGAGTTGAAATTCCTAGGTTTATATAAGTTATTATTCATATAAAGAAGAAGCATGAGAAGATGAAGGAATAGGCTAGAAAATTTCCAAAACTATGCAGGTGACCTATGCAAGTTAAGGGATTGAGATGGCCTTGCTATGCCCTATTAAAATCAGCAAATTAAAATTTGCACATATTTTGTTAAATTTATTCCTATGTATTTTATGTTTTTATCCTATTATAAATAATAGTTAAAAATTACTTTTCTTTGTCCATTGCTATTATATAAAAATAAAACTGATGCTCCACATTGACCTAGTATCCTGTGATCTTTCTCAACTCACTTATTTTGATGGCTTTTTTTTTTTTGTAGATTTCCTAGAATTTTCTATACATACAATCATGTCATCTTTAAATAAAGACAATTTACTTCTTTCATTTAAATATGTATTTTAGCTTTAGTTTTTTCTTGTCTTATTGCACTGACTAGGGCCTGCAGCATAATGTCGAATAGTGAATATCTCTGCTTTTTCCCCCATTATAGAAAGAGAGCATTTAGCTTTTCACCATTAAATATAAGTTAGCTGCAGGTTTTTCATAAATGTCTCTTCTTAAGTTGAGGAAGTTTCCTGCTATTTGTAATGTGTTACAACATTTTATCATGAATGGGTATTAAATCTTACCAAATACTTTTTTTTTTTTTTTTTTTTGCAATGATTGAGATGATCACATAGCTTTTCCCTTATGCTATAGATTGAATGAGTCACATTGTTTGATTTTCAAATGTTAAGTCAACCTTACAATCCTGGGATAAAACTCACTTGATTACGATGTATTATCCTTTTTATATATTCTGGAAGTTGATTTTTTAATACTGTTTATAGATTTTTGTATCTATGTTCATGGAAAATGCTGCGCTGTAATTTATTTATATTATGCAGGTCTGCTGTTGAAAAAATACCCTCAGCTCTTGTTTATCTGAAAATATCTATTTTTAAAGATTTTTTTTTCCAAACACACTATTTGACACTCACCTCTCACTTTTTTTTCTTCTTTTGGCACTTTGAAAATAATCGTTTCACTGAATTGTGGTTTGTATTTACTACATATGAAAAATCAGCAGTCATTTTTATCATTTTCCTTCTGTAATGTTTTTTCCCCTGTAATATGTCTTTTTTCCTCTCTGGCAGTTTTAAAGATTTTTATCTTCCAATTTTCAACAATTTAAATATAGTGTACTTTGTTGAGGTCTCCTGTTTATCCTACTTGAAAGTCACTGAGTTTCCTGGATTGGTGATTTTATGCTTTCCATCAAATTTGGGAATTTTTCCACCATTATATCTTCAAATATTGTTCTGACTCATTCTTTCTCCTTTCTTTTGAGACTCCGATTGCTCATATGTGAGACTGCTTTTTTTAGAGTTGCCATTTCTATATTGAGAATTCCTAAGTATTCCCTCATTATACTCATTTTTTCTCCTTTAAATGCCTGAATATATTTATGGCAATTGTTTTATAGTCCTTGTCTGCTAATTCCACCGTCTGTCATTTTGGGTTTTATTTCTACTGACCAATTTTCCTGCTTCTTTGTATGTCTAGTAATTTTCTATTGAATGCTTGACATTATGGATGCTATATATTGTTGAATGGATTTTACAGTCTTCCTTCATTTCATGTGAAGTTTGTTTGCCTAGGCAGTTAATGTACTTGTGAATTAGACGGATCTTTTAAAGACATTTCCCCCCTAACATCCATCCCTTTAATTTTTAAAGTCATTGTGCATGAGAAAAGCGTCCAAAAATACTGCTAAATGGCAAGCATCCTTGTTTTCTCAAGGCTTTTTTTTTTCATTTTTATTTATTTATTTTATTTTTTAATATGAAATTTATTGTCAAATTGGTTTCCATACAACACCCAGTTAAACTTATTAAGGATGAGCATAAAGCAGCTTTTATTTTACAGATAGACTGGTTGTACTTCTAAAGCACACACTCTATAGAATATCTTCCAAATGCCAGGAGTATTTAATGGAGGCTCCTAATCATGTGGGACCTCTGGTACTTGTTTAGCTCACAGATCCCAGGTAGTTGTAAGTTTCCCAGTATTTGTGAGTCTTGTGCAGTTTTATAATTCTTTACTATGGTAGGACTAATCTGGTACCACTTACTCCATCTCCATAATAGCCAGAGGTATAAATCCCAAGAGGGAGATTTTGTTTTTTGTTTTTTACTATCTCTCAGCTTTACTTTGGTTATCTTCTCTTTCTTTCATGACTCATTAATTCTGCTTTCTTTTTTCTTACATTTTTCTCCCAAGAACATATTATTTAATAGGACTCAAATGAGAAACTAATTCTTGCAACTCAATCCAATGTTTTTTCCACTACACAGTATATACATATTTTTAAATGTTTATTTATTTTGAGAGAGTGAGAGTGTGAGTGGGGAAGGGGCAAAGAGAGAAGGAGAAAGAGAATTCCAAGCAGGCTCCACACTGTCAGTGCAGAGCCCAATGCGGGACTTGATCTCATGAATTGTGAGATCATGACCTGAGCATGAATCAAGAGTCAGATGCTTAAGTGAGTAACTGAGTAACACCCACTACACAATATGTTTTATCTCCTGGGATTAAAATAACAATTAAATCTAGTTTTAACCTGCTTATTACTTGGTATATTCCTTGATTTCTCTATTTCTCTCTCTCTCTCTCTCTTTCCCCATCTCTTTGTCTCTGTCTCTATTTTGGTGGATCTGCTACTTACTTTTATTTTAGAAAGATTTAGAGCAGGTTGGCTGATACAGATAAAAACAATTCATGTCAAGAAAATCTATTTGATTAAAAGCTATTCCTGAACCAGCATTCTGACCACACAAAACTAAATAATCCACAAAGTGTTTATAAGGAAGGCAAGGAGACCAATAACTTATTCTATATTTTTGGTTTCTTACCTCATTCCTGAGATCATATAGTATATTGTTTCTCCTTGTGAGCTATTTTAGCTTCCTGTTAGTGAATGGGCTTAGCCTCTAATATTTTTATTCCAATTTAAGGGCCTTTATGTTGATGAAATCTGCTCCTAGAATGTAATGTTCATCGCTCTCTGTCCACAAAATATCTATTTATTCATGTTTATAAAGCATTAGTCACTTTAAAAATAAATTTTGCCATGTTTTATTGCCTTTTAAGGAGGAGAAAGATAAGGACAGGAGGAACAGAAATAAAACTGGCTTATAAAATGGGCTTTTAAAAAAGTATTTTTAAATTGTACTGGGAGAAAAATAAATAATTAAACTACATCTCAAGAGGTTGTGGGTCTTACACTTTTACCTGTGCAGCTGAATGTATTCTCGAGGTCTGTTGAGCAGGTGAAGGAATCTGTCAACAATCTTGTTCTTTCCTACACCCTGTAATTACACAAGCAGCGTTAAACAAAAAGAGACTTTTGTGGAGGTAAAACAAACCAGAAGAATCTTTTGCCAAAATGTACTTTCTCAAAGTTGTACTGTTTCAGCTTATTGTTAATGAAAACATACATATATACATATACATATATATATATATATATATATATATATATATATATGTTTACATACAGCAAACAAATACAGCACAACTTCTGACAGAAAGATTTTTTAAAAAGTTACTTCTAAGTACACTAGGTTAATTTACATAAAATACACTAACGCATTCTTTTTATTTACAAGGAACTTCATAATAACTTTTAGCCTTCTACAGCTTGTTTTTTCTGTTCTACAGTTTTACACTTAAATATAGATGCTATAGTACAATATTAATTATTTCAAATTTGAAGAATGGCATCAAAGGCAATAAACTAAGTATAAAAACAACAATTTTGCCAGTGGTTCTTCAGAAGTATGGTTTTTAAAGACAGATGAATACAACACCATACTTCGGTGTTAATCAAACACTCATTTATTTTTCTCCTTTTATCCCCCTTTCAGTCCTTTAAAACCTTGGAAACCTAAATTATAACCAAGGTTTATTAATAAGTCTCAACTCGGGGCACCTAGATGGCTCAGTCAGTTGAGCGTCCAATTATTGATTTCAGTTCACATCATGATCTCAGGGTCATGAGATGGATCCTCACGTGGCGCTCTGTGCTGAGCATGGAACCTGCTTAAGATTCTCTCTCTCCCTCCCTTCTTCTCAGCTCTTATGCACTCTTTCTCTCTTAAAAAAAAAAAAAGTTTCAACTATATCTGCTCTTGTTAGGAACGTCCTCATGTCCTTACCACTTATTGATGCTGAGAGTTGTTGCCATCCTTTTGTAGAAGACAGACTGTTAAAAATGGAAACCACTCCCCTGCTAGTTCCCCATTTTAAAGTTTTCTCTTAGAGGTGGAATACTCTATTAACGGAATGTGACTCTTTTAACAAGTAACTTGTGTGGGAAGAGTAGAAGTCGTCAAAAAGCTAAATTCCATAGTCATATGTAGTCATAGCGATAAATAACACTTACTGATATCTTATACCCTCCCTGCCAAGCTCTATGCTAGGTATTTACCTGTGTTCTTTCATTTAATTACCATAACAGCTCTATGAGGTAAGTATTTTGATTATTCCAACTTCACAAATCAAGACACCAAGTCTCAGAAAAGCCAAGCAACATGTTCGTGGTCACACAGCCAGGATTCAAATCCAGGTCTGTCTGATTCTGATGCTCATGCTTTTAGTCCCAACATTATGGATTATATTTCTCTCACTTTGGAATTGATTTAGGGAAATGGGGCCTTGAATTTTCTCCTCCCCTACTGCTAGGAGTCCATCCTAAGGAAATCATTAGGCAGATCAGGAAAATGCATGGTGCTAAGCAGTAAGAGCAGAACCCCAATAGAAGGAAGCAGGCATTGGTATTTCTGCTACACGCTCAAATATCTTGTAAAGAAAGGCATTCTACAAGTACAGAGGATAGAAATTCAAATCAATCAAATGAGTATTTATTGAGCATTCTCATAGTCCAAGAACTGTGACAGTTCCTCTAAGATAAACAAATTCGCAAAGAAAATATGAGAAGTTGTCCCTCACAGTTCTCAAAAGGAGGCAAGATACATACACAGGGAGCACAGAAGACAAGTCGCCAGTGTAGATAAATAACTGCTAACTTATATGACATAGATTCTAATAACCTTAGAATCTTTCTCTTCTCTTTGGCCCACTAAATATGTCATAAGATGACAGATGCAAGAGAGACTAAGAGGGCTGGAATGATTACCAATTAATAAATACGACAGAGATATGAAGCACACACAGAAACACACAGTAGCAAGCAATTAAGATCCATTGTATACCCTCAATTCAGGGAAACAGAATGAAATCAATATTTAAAGAAGGACAATATGACGATAATATGCAAACTATACTGAAAGAGGAGAGACTGGAATCCAGGAGATTGATTGTTTATCCACTCAACATATAAACAAACATTTACTGAGTGTTGGCACATGTCAGGAGAGAGACCAGTGAACGAGACAGATAAGGTTTCCACTCTTCTGGAACTCCCATTTCAGAAGTGTGGAGACAGAAGGATTGGAAGGTAGATTAGAAAAGTAGGTAGAAAGCCAGCAACATATAGTTAGACAACTAACAAAATAAAGAAAATTATCAAGCAGTGATGTTCTCTACACACAGTTAAGATAGGGTGAGGTAATACTAACCGGGTGGTTATTGACATTGATTTAGAAGTGAAGACCTTTCCTCAGGTAACTTTAACATATATATATGTGTATCTATATGTATATATATATATACATCTATATATATATATGTGTATATATATATATATATATATATATATATGTATCTATATGTATATATATATATACACATATATATATGTGTATCTATATCTATATATCCATATATATATATATATATTTATTTATTTATTTTTGAGAGAGAGAGAGAGAGAGAGAGAGAGAGAGAGAGAGAATAAGCAGGGAAGGGGCAGAGAGACAGGGAGACACAGAATCCGAAGCAGGCTCCAGGCTCTCAGTTGTCAGCACAGGGCCTGATGTGGGGCTTGAACTCATGAACTGTGAGATCATGACCTGAGCCAAAGTTGGACGTCCAACCAACTGAACCACCTAGGAGCCCCCATTACAAGATTTTTTAGCAGGAAAGTGACATGAACTAATACATAGGTATGGAGAGTGAATTATAAGGGAGGGGGTAAGGATGGAAACTGGGAACCAGTTGGAATGCTACTTCCAGAATCCAGGCAAGAGACAGTGATGGCTTAGATTAGGGAGGTACAAGTGGAGAAAGACAGATTCAACTTGTTTTGCAAGTAAAGCTGACAAAACTGGCTCACGAACTGGATAAGGGAGGGTAAAGGAAAAGAAAGATCAAAGGTTACTTCTAGATAATTCCTTGAGCAAATGGATAGGAAAGACTAGGGGAGGAAGACCTTTTTCAGGAGAAAAAATCAAGAGCTAACCCTATCTTTCTCCAAAGCATTTATTATCATTTAACATTCCGTCAATTTATTTGCTTGTGTGTTACCTTTATCCCGGACTGGAAATGTTAGCTCAAGAAGCTTGTCTTGTACACTACTGTATTGCTAGTGTCTAGAACGGTGCTCACACTAAATAGGTACTCAGCTAATTTGTCTAATGAATTAATGATATCTACATCTCCCCAGGTGTTTATGGCAGTGACCCCAGTCATCCTCAGTACTTCTGACTCCCTCTCAATTCATTACTATTCCTCTCATATCTATCTCCAAAATAGATCTTAAGTCTGTCAAATTTCTCTGGAATCATCTTAAACCAAAGGAATATCTTATCTTGTCTAGAACAGTGGTTCTCAAGCTTTGATGAGCAAATGAATCACCTCTCAGATCTTAACAAGACGCAGAATGATTTGGTAGGTCTGGGCTGGAGTCTGAGATTCTGCATCTCTAAGATGCTTCCAAGTGGCACCAACACTGCTCATCCACAGACTTTGTGCAGCAAGAATATGTACCTGCAATAGTCTCACAACTGAGCTCCCTACATTCATTCATTCATTCATTCACTCTATTCATTTGTTCATTCTATTCATTCATTCATGCTATTTTGAATGTATTTTCCACACTGCCAGCTGGAGTAATGTTCTTAACAGATAAATTAGATTATGTCATTCTGCTCAACCCCACTCAGTAGCTTCTCACCGCATTTAGAGTAAGTGTGAAAATTCTTCCTGTGGCCTGTAAGGTCCTACATGCTCTAGCCTCCACTCATTCCTCCAGGCCTCCAGTGTCCACTCTTCTCCACTCAAACACTGTTCTAGTCACACTCAGCTTCCTTCAGTCCTTAAAAGATTCCAAGCTCTTCCTACCTCAGGGGCCTTGCACATGCACATCCTTCTCCTTGGGGAGCTTTTCTATCATTCACCATCTTAGTCATTCACACTCATTACCTTAATTCCCTTCTTCACAAAGGCTTCTCCTACCTCCCAGTGTAAGTTAGGCTCTTCCTCACCTCCCACACTACCCTTTATTTTTCCTTCTTAAGCATAAGTAGGATTTATATGGGTGACAACTTGTTTATAAAGTCTCTCTCATCCACTGTTCTGTGAACTGAAAATGTCCTGAGGGCAGGGTCCAGGACTATTTATTGCTGGTTTGCCCAGAGCCCAGCACAGAGCCTGACACAATAATGCATTCAATAAACATTTGTCCAATGAATGAATACAAAGAATTTGTAAAGTACTGGAAAAGGGTATAAAATCCCAGTAAGATATGAACTGTGATCATGTTAATAAAGATAGTGAATATTGGAAACTGTGATGAGTTCCAGACTAGTAAAAACTGGCCAAGTTTTGCAATGATCCAATTTACACATTTCACCTACAAAAGATTCAACGTTATTAGAGCTGACTGTCAAACTGACAAATTCACTGATGTAAGAACAATGGATCATTTCATCTTCTAGGAATCTTTTTGATATCTAACTGGATTTCTCCCCAGATAGTTCCAAGTCTAACACAGGAACAAAGAGAAGGAAAATATTTTCACATTTGCACATATACTACAAAGCTCTGTAAGCTTTAAATGGCATGTTCTAACAAACATAAAATTTTAAGTAGATACATTCAGAGGAGTAAAATGTGTTTGTTAACATATCAAGTCTGCTAACTTCAAAGAATCTACAGAAAGCAAGTATCATAAACGCACTGTAATGTCAGAAATACAAAGGATCTCCTGATAGAAACAGATCATGGAAAGCTACTGCCAGGAGTTCCTGCTCCCTGCCCACCTCCAAAGTTACCTAATCAGCCATGCTTTTCAAACTGCTCTGGAGCAACACACTGTTTTAGGGGCTTACAAGTCCCAGAGATGTGGGATGTGACATGAAATCCCCAGCTGCCACCGGGGATCTCTTTTTCTTTATGTTAGAGTCTTTAGAACTTCAGAACTTCTAGCTCAGCTATCTTCTTGCTCCATATACTCTCCCTGGGCAATCTCACCCACTCCCATAACTGGAGTCATCACATAGGGCTCAAACCTCTCCGAAGCTCCAACTGAGATCCCTTATCCCTGTCAACTGAACTTCTGCACCAGATGTTCATAGTGGACTCATTATGCTGCCACCGAAACCCACTCCTTTTTCTTGTTAATCCCAGTATAAGAGAGTATCACCATGTACCCTGCTACTCAATGAACGAACCCTGGAACGTTTTTGACTAGTCTACTTTTTCCTATGACCCCATTCAATGTCACTACAACCTGTGTAGTCTCTACCTGCAAAATGTTTTTATTCTTTCTTCTCACTCCTTTCTCTCCTTTTCTTCCTTATTTCCTATCTTCCCTCCCTCCCTTGTCCAATAAGTCAACTATTTTAACACATAACGTTACAGGTAATGTACTAGCTGAGCAAGATATGATGGTAAATAAAATAGCCATGGCCCATGGTCACACTCACAGCTTACCATCCAGTAAGAAACAAAGACAATTAAGCAAATATAACGAGTACACCTATAATAAGTGTTATGCTATGGGATATCCGAGATGCCTGAAGATTTTAGCAAAGGGCTCAGGCAGGCCCACCACACATAATATTGTTTAGTGGGGATGTCAAGGAGTTAAGGAGGTAATGGGGAGGAGGAGGAGGCAGAAGAGTGTTCCAGATGGAGAGAAGAGTATGTGTAAAGACTTGAGGGCAATCGTGAGCTGGAGTGCTGGACAGGTCTGAGAGAGGGCAAAGGCTAGAGCAGGAATGAGGAAGGGAATGGTAAGAAATCAAACAAGAATGGCAGGCAGGGTCTAGCTCTGGCAAAGCCTTGGAAGCCAGTTAAAAGAGTTTGGGCTGTTTCCCAAAAGTAGAAGTAGAGTAGAGGAGTAATAGGATCAGATTTTGATTTTTGGAAAACCACTCTGTAGAATGATCTGGCAGACAGAAAGAATGAAAGCCTAAGAAAGCAGCCTAGAAATGCCTTAAAAAAATCCAGGCAGGAGATGATGGTGGTTTAAACTAAGGAGCAGAAGAAATGGATGGATTTAAGAGGTATTTAGGGAAAAGAACTAATGGGATCTGGTGATGGTCTGGATGTGGAGATGAGGAGACAGAGGAGTCAGTTTCTATCTGGGGCCACAGGGTGGAAGGTGGTGCCATTTACTGACAAATGAAACAGGGGAGGAGAAGTGGATTTGCTGGGAGGAGGAGGGAAGCCTAGTTTTTAAAAAAGGCAGTTTAATTTTGGATTTGTTTACTTTGAAGTGCCTGCTTCCCATATCTGCTCCTTCCTCTCCAATTCACTGTCACTACTCAAGGGCAGCCCATCGTTGTGCCAGGAGTCTTTTGGTCTCCCTCCTCTGGACTCACAATAGGCCAGCCCACAATTTGTTTAGTTATTTTTCTAAAATAGAGATCTCATCAGGTCATTTCTGACTTCATTTTGAAAGCTCTGATGGTTCCTTCGAGGAAATGCTAAAAGCATTACCTCAAAAGGAATTTCTATAAATATGCGGAGCAGCAAGGACCAGTTACAGCGATTTGTGCTTTCCAATCAGTTTTTGCCTAGAACACAAAATCCTCAGGATTACTTTAATTGAATAAATACATAAATAGTCTCTCATTTTTCCATCATAAAAGTTACACACACTCATTTTTCTCACTGGGAAATGTAAAAAACAAAACGTTATACAACGTGCAGATGCTAAAACAAACCTGCTACCATTTTCATCTTGTGCCTCTGAGAATTTATGTTCAGTTGTCATTATTCTGTAAATAAAATGTGTATTCTCTAATAGAAATTAGCATGAAGTTAACAGTTTTTACATCATATTTAACTCATATTAGGGATAATATTTAGTGAGTTGAAAATTTAAAAAGGGAGAAGGAAGCTGTGGAATGAGAAGTCTGAGAAAATACAAAATGTCTCATGAGAATGCACTTTCTTGAATCATTACTGTTCCGTCTCACTGTGTTCTTTGTGGCAATATCCTGGAGAGAAGGACCTTCGCAGATGTAAGAGTCAGATGGTCCTTCAACTACAGGGTTAAGAGAAGCAGGGAACATGTTACGTCCCACAGACACGAATCAAACCAAGGATAGGAAGTAAACATGCTTCCAGTTTCTGTGAGAGAAAACATCAGGGACCATGACTTAAAGGACTTGAAAGATTCTGGAATTCTTATACATTCCTCAGGTTTCTTATTTTAATTATCCTGTTTCCTCAGAGAGATTAGCGGTAAAATCCTTTAAAGGAAAAGGCTGTAGAATTTCGGAAACTCCATCTGTATCCATCAAGGGGGGAGGGGGAGATAGGAGTGGAGCAGGAGAAAAGACCTAAAGCAGAATGGAGAGCAGGTAAGAGAAAATGAATCCAGGGATGAGACCTGGGCCAGTCCAGATGTTGAAGGATATGTCATAGCAGGTAAACTTGAAAGCTGCTGGCAGCCCTGTGCAAGTCTCACTCAAATGTGTTCTTAATCAACCAACAGTCTCCTGAACCTTCGCGCTCCCACAGCTTTGCTTACGTTGTTCGTTCTGAGAATAGCCCATCCTTCCCCCATCTATCCAAATTCTTCCACTCACTCTTTAGTGTTCTGATCAAATGTCTCGCTTCTCGGAAGCTTTGCCTGACTCTCCCATTCTTTTCTCTCCCTGAGCATCAGAACAATCTCCTCCTTTGGGCTCCCAAGCCATTGTCTTACAGCACTCACTACACTGTACTTTAGCAACAGGTCTGGTGCTTGGGAGGGAAAACTCCCTCCCTGAGGCCAGGATCGGTCCCCCAGTTCGCACACCTCATTCACCTCACGTATAACCTGCAGGGAATAACTACTAAAATTTGAGGAAAGAAGAAAGTAAGAAAGGAAAGGGAAGTGATGCGACTTGCTCTTGCAAAAGGAGGTAGAAGGCTGTTCCAGGAAGCTTCTGCTCCCTTTGTGCAAACAAAGAGGAGGAAACTAACATTTATGGAGCCCTCTGCTGTATGCATACACACCCTTTCAGTGCTTAATCACTTGAATCCTCACGCTAGCCCATGTGAGCGGGAGATAATGTACCTGCTTGGAGAGAAGCAAACTTAAATTTCAAGTGGTTAAGAACCCAGCACACAATGGGATTTGAAGGCATATCCATTCTGATTCAACAGATTGGGCTGTTTTCTGTTTCACCATATTGCAAAACAAAATGTCAGGAGGTAGCCTCACTGAACTGATTTACATGGGAGTTTATATCCTGATGTCATACATCAGTCAAGATCAGTCATTCCACAGTTATGATATACTAAAACATGTGTCCAGCAACTCCCTGTATAGAATCCAAGGTTCAGGAGGGAGAACAGTGAGAAAGTCAAGTTCGATCTTTCCTTCTGCAGTAATTTTTAAAATCGACTCCAAGTGAGTGTTTACCACTGCCAGTGCTCTGCTTTCTCTCATGTGTTTCCCTCAACTTAGGGCATTCCTTCCAGTTCTCCCTAATTCTTTAATAACATTCATACAGTTAGGCCAGTTTGTATAATATTTACAGATAATTTCTGCACAGTGTCCTAATTTCCTTTTTAAAAAAGCTACTATATGGGGCGCCTGGGTGGCTCAGTCGGTTAAGCGTCCAACTTCAGCTCAGGTCACGATCTCACAGTCTGTGAGTTAGAGCCCCGCCTCGGGCTCTGGGCTGGTGGCTCAGAGCCTGGAGCCTGTTTCCGATTCTGTGTCTCCCTCTCTCTCTGGCCCTCCCCCATTCATGCTGTCTCTGTCTCAAAAATAAATAAACGTTAAAAAAAAAAAAGAATAAAAAAAAAGCTACTATATGAATGCCATTAACAAATACCAACTGCAATAAAAAAAATAACAAAGAGACTAATATTACAGTAAATTGAGAGAAATAAATTGTGGCTGCTTTTTTTAAGCCTTAAAAGTTCTATCAAATGTTGAACCTTCTAATTCTTTGCTTCTGCCTGAAAATATACTTAATATACTAGCAGTTAAGAAACCTGGATTATGATCTCTGCTTTACCTCTCTCCAGATGGAGGTTTCTACCACCATCTGAGCCTAGATTTGTTCATTTGAATAAAGAGGGCCTAGACATGCTGATCCCTAAACACTTTTATTCTAATATTCTGTAATCGCATAGTAAAATGTGAGATTACTGCTATATAAATCACCGGAAATTTATTTTCCAAATTCTCTCAGTGAACCTGCACTACTTAGGTAATCAGAAAAAAATTATTAAAACTGAATAGTAAACAATCCTAAACATGTGCACAAGTGGCTTATTCGTAACAGAGCCAATAAACATACCCAGAAGCCAGACGGAAAGACATACATTTCAACTGCACTATGAGTTTGCATGGCTTGAAAACACACTTACTTATAAAGCTTTCTGTCAAAGTCATAATCTCTTTTTCAAACAGGAATGATGAAATCCACATCCCTGCAACTCCTCTTTGAAATACTGTGCTGCTATAAATGGCAAAGGTATACTCTTAGGTAGTTTGGTCATTAGGTATGACCAAAGCAACCATGACAAATCTTGTGGAGGGAAAAGAAAAATCAATACGTGTGCAAGAACAACATGCAAATTCAAAATAAGTGCAAAAGAACATTCACTAAGAAACACTGAATGGTCAAGAATTTCCAGATCGTAATACAAACAACTTCATTAGGAAGCAAGGGGTTGGAGAAGGGACACAACATAATACAATCTAAAATAAAGATGACTGTCCTTATCTTTGATAAACCCAAGTATTTCATACCCTTGGGACTCCCAGGCTGCTAGAGCTCCTAGAATCATAGCACAGTTAGTTATCAAATTCCCTGCTGCCACTACCAGCTGGGGACTACAGACAAGATTTCTGGACAAACTGTTCAGTCCCGTTACAGATATCAGACAATTCTGCTGGCATAGCAACGTGCTATATTTCTAATGTTGCACAGTAGCAATCTGCTAGGGCTCAGTTCAAATTATTAATTAGCAAAATTCACACATTCTTTAATTTTGGCAATAAAATATTCACAGCATCTCAATATTAAATAATTCAACAAACATGACTTTACCAGGAGAAAAACTAAGTCCATGATCACAAGAAGCCTATGATTAATGGGTGGAGTAAGATACAAAGGATTATATACGGTTATGTAGTAACAACGTGCATAGAGTTCTGCTTAGTTGGCACTAAAGATACGCTTACTGATTTTCATAATGTATAAATATCTCAAAGTCAAAGGCTATGAAAATCAAGAAAAGAAAGCAGTTATTTCTAACCTGGAAAAAAATGGATATGGTTTGAGGTCACTGTTGTACAAATTAATGAGGGACTTAAACTGGCTTAACAAAATTTATTCTAGACAGTATTTCCTCAGACTTTCATCAACACTGGTGTAGTTCTGAATAAAATGTTTACATTCGTGAAAATTCGTTACCCTGCTCAGGGTAAAGAGGACAGGAGAGTATTGCATTCCTTTTTGAAAGAGACTTGGGAGGGACGTCAACTAAATATAATTTCCAGCCTTTGTCTAAATGCTGATTGGAATAAACCAAGTGTAAAATGACTGTCTGGAGATAGCTGTGGAAAAATGAAAAAAGGGTATCAGAATATATTCAGGGATTATTATTAATTTGTTAGGTGTACAGAATTGTGGTTATATTAGAAATAAATACTGGGATGGCTATGAGAAAAACGCATTATGTAAAAGAATAATGTTGGGGCGCCTGGGTGGCTCAGTCGGTTGGGCATCCGACTTTGGCTCAGGTCCCGATCTCGCGGTCCGTGAGTTCGAGCCCCGCGTTGGGCTCTGGGCTGATGGCTCAGAGCCTGGAGTCTGCTTCCAATTCTGTGTTCTCTCTCTCTGCCCCTCCCCCGTTCATGCTATGTCTCTCTCTGTCTCAAAAATAAATAAAACGTTAAAAAAAATAAAATAAAAAAAATAAAAGAATAATGCTTGAAAAGACAACATAAAAAAGCGTTGGGGGAATAGATAAAACAAGTTAGATAAAATGCTATTAATTGTTAAAGCTAAGTAACCAGTAAAAGGGTTCGTTACATACTCTGCTTTTTATAGAAAATTACAAAACGCCCTGTACTCTGTATGTAAAGCATACGCCTTAGCCTGTGGCACTCAACCAAAGTTAGCAATTACATATTATTATTCTTGTTGCTGTTACCATTATTATTCCTAGGGTAAGCATTCCTGTGGTATGGTGAAAAATAAGTGTGAACTTTGAGGTCGGAGCCCTAACTCTGCCACTAACTAGCTATGTGATCTTGAGCAAATATTTTAACTTTTTTGAGTTTTAGAAGGCTTATTTGTAAAATGTGGAACCTAAAAACATTTACCTCAAAAGGCTGGTGTAGAACTAAATGAAATGGTTTTAAAAAAAGGATATTGGAAATTGTAAAATGTACAAATATTACCATTTTTAACCCTTATACTCGTAAGAAACTTGTAGATGAAATCTACAGTTGTAGATAAAATCAAATACATATCACAACTTAACAAAAGTATCCAAATAGTGAAAAATACTATAAAATTTCAGAAAAAAAGATTATTATTATTTTTTAAAGATTTTATTTTTAAGTAATCAGTATACCTAATGTGGGGCTTGATCACACAACCCCAACACTAGAGTTGCATGCTCTACTTACTGAGCCAGGCAGGCACCCCAAGATTATTTCTACTTGGGAAAGACTAGGAAAGGTTTTGCTGAAGAAGAAATATCTGGGCTTTGAAAACTGGCAGGATTTTCATCGGCAAAGATGAGAGAAGTGCTGTGTGAAGCCAACAATATGAAAAATGGCTGGGGGAGCAAAAGGGCCTGGTTTACTCAGGGAGGCTAAGAAACTCAAATCTGGAAGAATTAAAATTATACAAGGAGTTTGGAGCCAGGTTACAGATCGTTTTAAGTGTCTCCCTCGGAGACTTTATCTGATAAGCAAGGAAGAGCCACTTACAACTTTTACCAGGAAAATAAAATTAAGAGATACTTTCTAAGATTTATCTCACTGCTGATCGATCACAAATTGCCAAGGAAGTGAAAAGAATATCTAAAGAATCAGTACTGTAAAAACATGAAGCACATAAAAGTCAGGGATAGAGAAGACATCCTATGTGAAAAATCAGCCAGAGCTGACTTTTGATTTTATAAGGAAGACATAACACAATAGAATTTTGATATGGGCAAAAGTATGGGCTGTGGAAAACAAGGAGAGCCTAACTATAAAATTTTCACCAGACCACTATTATTAGTAAAATGATACAAAAAGCTAGTTTAAAATGAAGAAAGAAAGAAAGAAAGAAAAGAAAAGAAAGGAGGGAGGGAGGGAGGGAGGAAGGGAGGGAGGGAAGAAAGAAAGAAAGAAAGAAAGAAAGAAAGAAAGAAAGAAAGAAAAGAGAAGAGAAAAGAAAGGGAGGGAGGGAGGAAAGAAAGAAAGAGAAAGAGAAAGAAAGAAAGAAAGAAAGAGAAGAGAAAAAAGAAAGATCTGGCAAATTACTGGATTATATTCATTTAGAAGTGACTACAAATTATTATGTTTCATTAAACATAAATCAAAATGTGATGATTTGCTTTGCAATTTTATCTCACATTATATATAGATGATTACATTTTCATCTCTTAAAATACTGCATATTAGAAAAACACTCTTAGGTAGGGATAGCTGAGCACTTTGGAACACCATATTGCTGAAATATTTCTTCCTTCTAATATCTGATAAAATGCAACTGTCTCTCAAAACTCAAGGGTTCTTACACAAAAATGTAAGTTTATTCTTAGGGAGTTTTTAAAAAACAATAAAAACTACGCACCTATAGGTTGATTCTATAACGCCAAACACCCACAATCAATATTTTGCCTATCAAATAGAATATAGCTCTATAAATCAAGAGAAAAGAAAATCTGGGAAGAAAAGAAGCTTATTCTCCAGTAGAGTTGGGACAGAAGAAGCATCACTGACTCAAAAATAAATAGGCATTTCTTTTTTTCCCTCTCAGTCAAGCTTAAATAAATAGAAAGTCATGCTAGGATAAAAAAAAAAAGAAAAAGAAAAAGCCTTCACGAAAACTCCTAATTGCACGAAAGGCACATGTAATGTTATAATTAAAGTAAGTAGAAAATAATGCATGTGGCGGCATACTAAAGTGGTTCTACACTCTGCAGCATTATGTACTAAGGGACCATCAGATTAGTGTCATTTCAGGCACCTGTCCCTTTTGGCTAACAGGCAGCCATTCTGCTTCTCTTATTGGAAAGTTGCTGCACTGAGCCATAAAATCCTACATAGAAAATCGAAAGGGTAACAAAAATCAATTCACTTCACCAAAATAAGATGTGGGTCACTTAATTTTGCTACGATAAGTGACATTTATGGAACTGTTTTCAGCTTTCCAACAGTTATAAAATCTTGTCTAATATCAGATTTCTTAGAAAATATAGTATTATATGGAAAGAAAAGGTGGATTTGGGCTTATAAAGACAATAAACCGTGAGATATCTCAAAATCAACATTTACTCCTTAACTTCCTCACTGTAAAAGCTGCTACTGGTGACAGAGAAATCTTTCAAGGCATCTCCAAATTTACAACTTCAACTATTTAAAAGTTTCTTTCATGGACTTCAGCCAGATTCTAGTTTGCAAACAGAAGGCTGGGTAGACTGAATGTATCCATAGATAGTTTGTATTAAGAGCATTCATCACACTTTATTGCCAGCCCACTGCTGGTTTCTCTGCCAATACTTAATCCTCAAAGCTTCACTTTTGATTTTTTTTTTTTTTTTTTTTGGAGTAGTCATTATGTAATGTCTTAGAAGGAGAAAGAAAGGGGTGCCTGGGTGGCTCAGTCGGTTAAGTGTCTTGACTTCGGCTGAGCTCACGATCTTCTGGTTTGTGAGTTTGAGCCCCGTGTTGGGTTCTGTGCCTCAGAGCCTGGAGCCTGCTTGGGATTCATTCTCTCTCTCAAAAATAAAAATAAACATTTAAAAAAGAGAGAGAAAGAAAGGAGCCTGATCAATTGCTACAAATAGTTTACTTAGTTTCAGAATAAATCATGTGATTAAAATAGGCATTTTCCCACTTGTCACTTTGCATTTAGGAAAAAAACACTAATAAAAACAATGATACCACTACTGTCAGTAGTCCTCAACCTACCAGCTATGCCTTCACTCTCCTTTTTCCTTTATTTATTATTTTGTTTTACAAGATAGAAATAAAGGTGAAGATGAGAAGGTGCATAAAATATTCAGAGGTGCTGAAATACCACTGATAAATGAAGCAAGGCATTTTCGAAGCCATTGATGAAGGGCCTGTTAGTATGACTGCAAAAGTACGTTCATGAAAAAGAAACCTCCTAGATGCTCAGAATTCTGAGGAAAGCACAGGGAAAGAGAACACACAACTCCATCCTTGGCAAAACACATCTCTGGGTCGTACTTGCTCTGCATTTATTTGCCAACAAATCGTGTAGGTGACTTTACACTCCCTTGTACATACTAAATAGAAGCAGTCAACAGTCTAACTGTAATGAACTTGGAGGGCATTATGTTAAGTGAAATAAGCCAGAGAGAGAAAGAGAGACAAATATTGCGTGATATCATTTATATGAGGAATCTACAAAAGAAAAAGATAAAGAAAAAGCCAGACTCAGAGTAGAAAAGTGGCTGGGGGTGGGGTAATAGGGAGAGGTTGGGAAAAGGGTACAAAATTTCACCTATAAGATGACCAGGCTCTGAAGATCTAATGTATAACATGGTGGCTATAGTTGATAATGCTGTATTACATAATAGAATTTGCTAAGAGAGTAGAATCTAAATGTTCGTATGACAAAAGAAAACATGTGAGGCAGTGGAATGTTTAATCAACTAGGTGGGAGGAATCTTGTCAAAATGTATATGTATATCAAATCATCACATTGTACCCTTTAAATATATTATGATTTTGTCAATTGTATCTCAATAAGGCTGGGAGAGAAAAAGAGTCAAATTGGAGAATCTTGCTCAGATCTTTTTTTTAAATTTTTTTTTTTTAACGGTTTATTTATTTTTGAGACAGAGAGAGACAGAGCATGAACGGGGGAGGGGCAGAGAGAGAGGGAGACACAGAATCGGAAGCAGGCTCCAGACTCTGAGCCATCAGCCCAGAGCCCGACGCGGGGCTTGAACTCACGGACCATGAGATCGTGACCTGAGCCGAAGTCGGACGCTTAACCGACTGAGCCACCCAGGCGCCCCAGATCTTAACACCAATGGTTGAAAACAAGTGTGAGAGGAACTGAAATTAGCTAAAGTATTTAAAAAGTTCTGTTTAAATTTTAACTAGCCACTTTGGTTCAATCTCTACTCCTTGACCTGGTAAATGTAAGCAGGCACAATGTTATATGTCACTTAATTAGCTAAATATTAATCACCATTTAATTATTATTTGAAATTTAAAAATGATTACTATTCCATTATTCTGTTCTAGTGATAATGCTGCCAGTCTTTGATCCCATCAGTATATATAAACATATCCAGTTGAATGGGCCACTTAACTATTTACTCTCTTAAGTAGGCACTCCCTAGATTCTACCTAATTTGTTTCCTTCATTGATAGTTACAAATTTACAAAATAAGGAATTCAGTCCATTTGTCTTAGACTCTCCTGAAAATAATCCGAGTTAACCTGAATTTTAAATTCATACTACTTCTAAATCATTTTTACTACTCATTGGGAATTTATTCTTAGTAGTCTTCTATAATCCAGCAATTTACTCAGCAAATATTTGTTGACTATCTATGTATGCAAGGCAAAAATAATTAAGGCTTTTCTCAAGGGACTCTCTCTCGGTTTAGTAGAGAGATGGCAGGTAGAGGCATAAGTCTAAGAGAAGCCAAAAGAAATCAATAACTGACCTGCTGTAACAGTTCAAGGAATAGGGCCAAAGCTTCAGGCCTGTGTTCAGGAAGACTTTATTAAAGAAACATATTATAGAATATTAGCCAGAAGGACCTTAGAAAATACCCATTCCAGGGGCGTCTGCGTGGCTCAGTTGGTTAAGCGTCTGACTCTTGATTTTGACTCAGGTCATGATCTCATGGTTCATGGGATTGAGTCCCTCATTGGGCTCTGCGCTGACAGCATGGAGCCAGCTTGGGATTCACTCTCTCCCTCTCTCTCTGCCCCTTCCTCTCTCACTCTCTCTCACTGTCTCTTTCAAAATAAATGAATAAACTTAAAAAAAAAAGAAAAGAAAATACCCATTTCAATCCTATCATTTAACAGATAAGGGGAAAAAAGAGAGAGAGAAGAAAAAAGACAAAGCCCATTAAGGAGTAATAGCAATCTACCTAATATCACCTAGAGAATTGTAAAGTCTGGACAAGAAGGTAGGTCTTTGGATTCCCAGCTTTCGCTCTTCTATGATAGCACATTGCCACTCTGGGGTTGGAAGGATTTCAAAAGGCAAAGATGGGGGAAATAAGAGAGCAGGCTGATAAGATCAAAGGTTGGAATATGACACTGATACAAAGGTATGTTTGGAAAGCAGTTATATTTATCTGAGGACAAGAGTTTGAGGGGGAGGAATGAGACAGTAGGCTGCAAGCAGGGTAGGAATAGATAATGGACAAATGACAGGAGGATATCAAACAACAGACTAAGAGAGTTAGTCTTGTTCACTAGATAATTTAATGGACACAGAAGCAGAACTGACTTGGGAAATCTGAAAGTTCCTTCAACATTGGTAATATTATTATTATTAATATAATTTATTGTCAAATTGGCTAACATACAGTGTGTAAAGTGTGCTCTTGGTTTTGGGGGTAGATTCCGGCGGTTCATCACCTACATACAACACCCAGTGCTCATCCCATCAAGTGCCCTCCTCAATGCCCATCACCCATTCCCCCCTCCCCCGCCTCCCCATCCACCCTCAGTTTGTTCTCTGTATTTAAGAGTCTTATTATATGAGACTGATGGTCTTAAAGGTATATAATGAATGAACAGAAAAACCCTTCTGATATGAAAAAGGCCAGTTAAACATACCAAATTTAACACTGAATACAATCTCCCTTGGTCAATTTTTCTTTCTCCCAAGTGGGTGCAGAACAAGGACGAAAGAAGGCAAGACCCGCTGATGACAGGCACAGTTTGTGACAGCAGTGATGGAGAGACATTCGTGATGACAGGCACATGCCTACAGAGCGGTAGCTGCTCTTGCCTCCACCCCACTGGCTGGCCCTGTGTCCTACTGTCCTGTTCTCTTCTTTGGGACTGGAAATCAACTAGAGATAGCCTACCGGATTTCCCACCAACATGACTCTAGCGTCATTTCGAAGCACACTGCCTCTTTTCCACTTACCACAAAGTAAAAGCAAACCTCTGTTCCACCTCACCCTCGTCCTGCATAGCTCTCCTCAGCCCCCCTCCCCTCCCAGAGATTAGAGTGTGATTCCTGTCTTTCTGGTTACTGGCTAGCTTCTAACTTTAACCTTTCAACCTAGACAACTCTTCTGAAACCCTGACTCTCTTAGCTGCTCAACTGTCAACTCTGCCTTTGGCAAGACACTTCTACTCCATCCCACCCACTAAACCCTTAGGGCATCAGTATAACCTAGGATATTTCCGTGCTGCTTGAATTCACAGCTTGACCTCTAGGGACCTTCCTTTTGAAAAGCTGCTTCTCGGCAAAATTATTCCCCAAGTCCCAGTTCTGTAGATTGTTGGTCTGGCCTGCTGCTGCTGAGATGCCAGCAGAGTCTCTGTCTAAGGTCATCCAGGTGATGGCAGAAGTCCCAAAAAGGACACACTGAGTGCACCAAGGTTTAGCCACTTACAAAATGTTTGTGAAATACTCTGGGCTAGATAGTCAGAAATTTTCAGAGTCACCATTTTTCAGAGACAGATGAAAAATTTGAAATCAAGGACTGAATACTGGATAATGGCTCTCCATCCTTACTCAGGGAGGAAAATGATTTTTCAATACATAAAGGTAGGCAGGACTTTTTAAACAGTGGAAAAAAAAACCTGAATAATTTATCACACTTCTTGTAATTCTTATTTAGAAAAAAATGAAACAATAAAATATTAAAGTCCTTTTTAACAGCACAGTGATACAGAGATTTAATTTTAACTGAGCACCTACTATGAGGCAGGCACTGCATGAGGTACTTTCCACGCATTACCTCCTGTGGTTCTTACTTGAGTGCATACTCTTTTCACTTCCAGGTTAGATATCAGGGCACTGGGCCTTGGTAAGATAAGCAATTTTCCCACAGTCACAGCCATCTGTGACAGGGTTGCTATTGCAGCTTGAACCAGTTAACTTCTAAACCTATGTACTCGATCAGTAAGCCATTCGATTGGCCCACGTTTAGTAAAAAAAAAAAAAAAAATCAACACTTTGGGGCACCTGGGTGTCTTAGTCGGTTAACTGTCAACTCTTAATTTCACCTCAGGTCATGATCTCACGGTTCGTGGGATCCAGCCCCACATCTGCCTCTGTACTGCTTGGGATTCTCTCTCTGCCCTGCCCTCACTTACGTGTATTCTCTCTCTCTCTCTCTGTCTCTCTCTCTCAAAATAAATAAATAAAAACTTAAAAAACCCAACACTTTAAAATTATAAGTTTGAGGGACTAAATATATGAAGAACATGTGTTGTCTTTATAAGTTTAAAAAAAAAAAAGGAAAAATAAAGGCTAAACTCCTTCTGAAAGTTTATCATTAATTTAAGACCCATTTAAAAAAACCAAAGGTGCTGTTCACTGTGAATCTGACAATTCAACTGGGGAACATTATCAGAACCTTCTAAGCAGAAAATATCCATCCCGTCCCTCCATAAACACATGGTGAATATCTACAATGTAGCAGACACTGTTCTAGTAACCAAGGATACAGAGAGAAGCAAGAAAACCATGGTCCCTGCCCTTGAAGATCATATAGACAAGTTGGAAAGACAGTCATTCTACACATAGACACAGTAACATGACTAGTGTGAGGATAGAAACATAGAAGGGTATAGAAGGAGGATAAATTGAATTCAGCTAGGGACAAGGGGAGACCTCTCAGGAGTTAGGGGAAAGGGGCGGAGGAAGAGGACTGGGAGTGCTCCTTGTAGACAGAAGGGCAGGCAGCAAGGACCAGGGCAGAGATAAGAAACTGAAGCAAGTTCAGAGTGGCTCAAGCTAACACCGAGTGAGAGAAAGGAAGGAGCCAAGGCTTAGGACTAGAAAGGTGGGCAGAGGCCAGATCCTGCAGGACACTGTAAGCCATACTGAAGACTATACCTAAGAGCAATGGAAAGCCAATTTAAGCGAAAAAGGGAGACCTGATCAGATTTTAATTTGACAAGTATCAACCTGGCTGCAGAGTGAGGAGTAGATCGGAGTGAGAGTAAGGTTGACGTGGAGCTATGTTAGCAAAGTACTGCTGTAGACCAGGTGACAGGCGACGGCGAGCTGGGCTAGGGTGACAGATACAGGAAAGAAGAGTAGATACTTAGGAGGTAGAAGGGACAGAACTTGATGGGTGACTGAATGGGGATTTAAGCCCGGACATAATTCTAAAACTTAGAAGGTAGAAGGCCCTCTTTGCCTAATTAAATCAGTCATTTTGGTAGGAAAAAGAAGAATCACTTCTAAAAACATATTCCAACAAGAAGAGACTTACTGCTTTTAAACTGTTACTATCATTTATTCATTAGTACCTGAGTTCCAGCCATAACTCACCTGATTGCCAACCAATAATAGGTGTTCTCCAAGAAGAAAGTCTTTCAGCATGTCTTCCATCACTATCATGTGCTAGAGAGAAAAGAACTAGAGGTTAATTGTGTTTTGCATAATCAAGGTGAAATAATAAAGTTAACAATAAATACCTCTTTGTGCTAAGTAAAACATCTAGGGTGACAATTCAAGATGGCAGTGTAGGAAGATCCCGAACTCACTTCCCCCCGTGGACACACAGATTGTACAGCATCAGATGAAATAATTTCCTTTTAGAAAAATCTAAAGGCTAGCTGCCTGATGATTACACACTGGGCAAATGAGAAGAAAACCATCAAAGCAGGGAGGAGAGGCTGGGACACAGTCTCACCATAAACCTCACCCCCAGTGCAGCATCCTGTAACTGGGAGGGATCTCAAAATGTGGAGCTTCACCCTGAGGAACGAAGGGTCCGAACCCCACACTGAGCATCCCAACTTTTAAGACAGATACTTGAGAGATGAGCCCCCCAAAACATCTAACTTTGAAAGCCAACAGGGCTTACATCCTGAGACCCACAAGACTCTAGTGATCTGAAAAACTGCTCTTAGAGGATTGTGCGCTCAGACTCCCCTGCCCCGGGGCCCAGCTCAGAGGCAGCTGACTGTGCCCAGACTTAAAGTGAAGGAGGCTCACCTGCTTATATTAAAGAACTGGCCTGAGGTACAGGCATCTAACTTAATACACACATGTAGAAGCCTGCTGGAATACTCTCTGGGGATGGAGACTGGCACAGGCCATCTTCATGCTCTCCCTCTCCCATATTCCAGAACACCAGTATCTCCTGGAAGAGAGCTTTTACATGGGTCTGGTGCCTCAATTTTTGTGACTACGACCTGGGAGTCACCTCTTGATCACCTGGCTCTGGAGGCTGGGGAGTTTGCATTCCTGGTCCCATACAAGTGATAATTGGCATCACCCAGAAAGAAGCTCATACCCCTATGTGGCCCCTGATTTTTGTGACTTCTGCCAGAAGATACCTCTACATCACATGGCTCTGGTGGCCAGTGGGGCTTATACAGTGAGTCCCACAGGACTGTAACCAAAGGACAGAGAGGTCTTAAAAAGCTACCACCCCTAGGGCATAGCAATAGGCAACAAATTCAGGAGCTCGGTTATTCTAGGAAGGAGGACTATTAGCTAATCATCATGACTGAGGCCTGAGGGGGCAGTATTCTAATAAAACATGCATCCTAGGGTTGGCTGTAATCCTGTCTAGAGACCTTGGAGGGCAGGCGCTATCTTTGTACTCACACTTTATCATGCTCCAAAGCACCAGTGTCTCCTGGAAGGGAGCTTTACACACATCTGGTGCCCTAGTTTTTGTGTCTGGTGCCCTGGTTAATGCAGCTGTCACCCAGGGACACTCCTTAATATTTGGCTCTGGTATCTTGGGGGGGCTTGCATTTCTGGGTCCCATGAGACTGTGGCTATCATAAAGATGGTGCTTGGGAGGCTACCAGCCCAGGACACTGCAAGACAGCGGACTGAGGCATACTCTTCAATCTTCTGTGAAGGAGGCCTCTTTGCTTGTCCTGGAGCTTCAGCCTGAGGAACAAGCTTCAGTTTGGCACACATTTAGAAGCCCATGGAGCACTATCAAGAAATGTAGGCTATGGATGCCATCTTGGCTTTCTCTTTCTTGGCCTTGCTCCAATTCCCTAGTATCACTTAGAAAAGGGCTTGGACACTTGTTTGTAGCCCCAATCTCTATGGCTGTCATCCAGTGGACACCTCTAGATCACCTGGTTCTCATGGTCAGAGAGGCTATAGTTATGGTACACAGGACTGTATATATTTGCATACTTTTAAAAGCTAATGCTTGAGGGTGTGGCTTCCAGTCAGCCTGAGTCCAAGTGCTGAGATCCTCCCCTATGGGACAAGAGGTCTTGGCACATCTTCAGGTACTGGGAATTATTAAAAATATAATGGGCAGCTTGAACAAGCATATAGATTTAAGAGACAATCAAGAGCTGAGGCAGCGTTGAATGATAAGGTTCATCTCCTACATGAGGCCACTCTTTTAAGACTGGGAGAGGTAGTTATTTCATATATTGTATAAAACCAATAGAGTTAAGCAAGATGAAAAACAGAACAAAGGATATGTTCCAATGAAAGGACAAGATACGACCTCGGGAAAAAATCTTAATAAAATGGAGATAAATAATTTACCCAATAAAATTTCAAAGTAATGGTCATAAGGAAAACCACCCCCCAAAACTGAAAAGGATGGATGAACACAGTGAGGACTTCAACAAAGAGATGAGAAATATAAAAAGTATCAAATAGAAGTCACAATGTTGAAGAATATAGTAACTGAGCTAATTAAGTTCAACAGCAGAACAGATGAAGTAGAAGAAAGGATCAGTCAACTCAAAGACAAGGCAGTGGAACAAACCCCATTAAAGCATCAAAAAGAAAAAAGAATTTTTTAAAAAGTGAAGATAGTTTAAGAGACTTAAGGGACAACATCAAACAAACTAACATTTGAACTATAGGGCCCCAGGAAAGAGAAGTTAAAGAGGCAGAAATCTTACTTTAAAAAATAATAACTGAAAACTTCTCTAACATGGGGAAGGAAACCAACATCCAGACCCAAGAATCCCAGCAAGTTCCGAAGAAGAGGAGTTGAGAGACCCACACCATGACACATTATAATTAAAATGTCATTTTTTAAAGTTTATTTATTTATCTTGAGAGAGAGAGAAAGAGAGAAGAAGGACCAGAGAAAGAGGGAGAAAGCATATATAAAGGTCTTGGAATTTTATTCCCATTCTGTCAGCACAAAGCCTGATGCGGGGCTTGAACTCATGAGCTGTGAGATCATGACCTGAGCCAAAATTGAGAGTTGGACACTTACACAACCAAGCCACTCAGGTGCTCCCAAAATGTCAAAAGTTAAAGACAACGAGAGTATATTAAAATCAACAGTAGAAAAACAACTTGTTACATAGAAGGGAACACCAATAAAGCAATGAGCAGATGTTTCAGCAGTGATATTGCATGCCAGAGGGAATGGCACAAGGTAGTCAAAGGACTGAAAAAAAACCTTGCCAACCAAGAATACTTTACCTAGCAAGTTATCATTCAGAAGTGAAAAACAGAGTATTCCAGACAAGCAAATGCTAAATGAGTCATCACCACTAACCGAGCCTTACAAGAAATATTAAAAGGACTTTAAGCTGAATAGAAAAGGTGTTAATTAGTAACGAGGACACACATGAAAATAAATTTCACCAGAAAGGTAAATATATAGTAAAGATAGAGGATTAATCACTTACAAAGATAGTATGAAGGTTAATAGGCAAGGTAGTAAAAACATCTTTGATTATAATAATTAATTGACATATAAGATAAAAAATGTGACAGCAGAAACATGAGGGGGAAGAACAAGAATGTTGAGCTTTATAATGGGATTAAACTAAGTTGTTATCAACTTAAAATAGACTGTTGTAGATATATGTAAGCCTCATGGTAACTAGAAAGAAATAACAAAAAATAGAAGAGAATATAAGAATAACACTAAAGAAAGCCATCAAACCACTAAAGAAGAGTGTAAGAGAAAAAGAAACAGAGAAAAACTATAGAAATAGCCAGAAAATAATTAACAAAATGGCAATAAACACATACCTATTAATAATTACTTTGAATGTAAATGGACTAATTTCTCCAATTGAAAGACACAGAGTGGCTAAATAGATAAAATACCAAGACCCTTCTATATGTTGCCTAGAAGAGATTCATCTTAGACATAAAGACACATACAGACTGAAAGTGAAGAAATGAGAAAAGATATTCCATGCAAACAAAAACCAAAAGAAAGCAGAAATGGCTGTATTTATATCAAACATGTTTACTAGTAAGGAAACTGAACCCATAAAAAAAACAAAAAAGCAAAACAAAACAACAAAAAAAACAACCCTCAACAAAAAAAGTCCAGACCAGACTGCTTCACTAGTGAATTCCACCAAACATTCAAAGAAGAATTAATACCAATCTTTCTCAAACTCTTCCAAAATACAGAGGGGACCTCTTTCAAACTCACTGTATGAGGCCACCTACCCTGATACCAAAGCCAGACAAAGATGCCAAAAGAAAGAAAAATTACAGGTCAATATCCTGGATGAACACAGATGTAAAAATTCTCAACGACATATCAGCAAGCCATAATTTAACACGACATTAAAAGAATCATACACTATGATCAAGTGGGGATTATTCCAGGGATGTAAGGATGGTTCAACATCTGCAAATGAGCTAATGTAGATACGAAGACGATCATCTCAACAGATGCAGAAGAAGCTTAAGTCAAAGAAAGACAAATCCTGTATAATCTCTTACATATGGAATCTAAAAAATATGTGTATATTTATAATATGTAAATAAAATACATTTAACATATATATACTAAAAAAAAATCAAGCTCATAGGTACAGAAAATACACTGGCTGTTGCTAGAGGCAGGGGGTAGGGGTGGGAGAAATGGGTAAATTTTTATGTTTTAGTTTAAACAAACTGAATACAAAAGAAAGTAAAACATCTATTGTAACCGACAATACTCAATTTGATTTAAAAAAAATTAATGTTGGTTGTAAATTATATAACCAATTAGGTCACTGACACTGAAAGCTTGCAACAGTCCACCTAAGCAAGACTAAGCCACTGACCATTATTTCAGAGTTTGCATAATTTAACCCTAACATATTTTAGCTATTGCTCTATTAGGGTTGGCTTATAATTTAATATAATATTTAAATTAACACTTGCTAATAATGTAAATATACAAAGGCTCTCTAAAATAATTGGAGATTTCCACGGAACATGTTACACTAACTTGCTCTTAACGATTACCTTCAGAGGAAGCGTAACTTTAGAATTAGAAATACATGACTTAGTTTCCATGTTTTTTATTTGAATTAGGCCACAATATAATACAAGAACAAGATTAAGGTTGCTCACAATAGCCACAGAGGAAATTACATTGCTCTTTTGTATCTTGCAAAATAGGACAACCATAAGTAGGTCACGAAGGCTCAGGGGCGGGGGTTGGGGGGAAGAAATATATCCTAGAACAATTAATATCCTTATTTCTTTCTCGTGGTTTTCTGTATCAAAACAATAACAGCTTCATAAGTACTGAGTTACTGAAGTTCCTCATTTGTAAAAAAGGCAAATTAACTGCATTTAATACACACTGCAGATATTTTTCTAGCTTATGCTTGCTTTTCTTTTTTTAACTTCTTATGGATTTTTTTTGACATCTTGAATATTTTCCTTTTACTTGTCAAATTAAGCCATACTTTCTTTCAGAGTTTCTTTCTTAGAAAAACTGAGAAAGTTTTTTCTTTCCTTCAAAAACAGATGAGTATTTCCTAAAGTTTACCTTTGTAGTTTTTATTTTTTAAAAAGCTTTCAGATACGCTGTTGCACTAGAGTTTTAACAAAGCTTGAAGTAGGGTGGGCACATCAATTTATTGTCCACCCTGGCACTTTTAAGACTAAAAAGAGATATCGTTAATAATAATGGGCAACAAATGTAAACAGGGACTATTTTAGGGATTATCTTAAGCAGGCCAATGTGTGTGGTTACCCTAGGGAGGCCTAGAATACCCCTCTAATCTGGGTTCTACTGGTAATGTGGTCTGGAGACCTCTTCCTTCTAAGATGAAAACTCAGTGCCAATTTCCAGACATTAAAGTTTTCCAGTAACAAAAGGGCTAATCCACATGAGGAATAGACAGAAAAGTTAGAAGGAGCACCTGTATCACCAGATAAAGAAAAGCCATGTAAATACTGAAAAATTCAAACTATAGTTGTATTCTTCTATAGTGTACTCATGTTCTCCTACTTAATGCCCTCATTCCATCCAACTAGAGTATTCAAATCAACAAACATTAGCTAAGGCTAAGGTCACACTGCCTATGTAATTCTTCTCTTAACCTCTTGGCCCACTCATGTACCACAGACAGTTTCTTAAAAGTTGCCCCTTCCACTTGTTCACCTCTCCTGAATCCCTCCTACCTCTCTAACAATTTCTCTCCACAGTCTTTCAGGTTGGATCTTTTTGTTGTAGCAATTCCTTGGATACTGATTTCTTCCATATTCCTTCATTTGATCACTCTCAGTACCTTTTTACATGGTCTCCTGGGGTCAAGGTTTAGGGCAGAGTAGCTCATGCCTACTTGTACACGGGCACCCACCGAAGGGGGAGGGAGGGCTGTGTGCAGAGTTGGGTACCCACATGTCAGTGCTTGAAGAGCTACGTGTGACTACTCTCCCTAAATACTCTCACCTATTCCACTGCTTCGGCTACCAACTCTATGATGATCTTCAACAGCAAGACTCCTCCTCAGCTCCAGCCTCATATTCTGAGCAATTATCAAACCATGTACTTGGTTATTTCCCAGTCTCTTCAAACTCACCGCGTCCAAAACTTGTCTCATTACTTTCTCCTCAACTTTGTTTTTTCTCCTGTATCTCTTATCACTGTTAATAGCATCATTTCCTACCATCCGACCAAACCTCTACCATCATCTTGCACGCTTCACTCCTTCCTTATCAAGAGCCAGTTAAACACCAAGTCTAAGCTATTAAGTCACCCAAAAGTCAATTGTATTTATCCCTCTCTTTCTATCCCCAGTTTTCATTTAGGTTTTTACATCTCTGGCCTAGATTTTTATCACCAATTTGGCTTCTCTAACTTCAGTCTCTCCTTGAGGCAATGTGCTCTTTATAGTACTGACAATCACTTCTTTGTTCAAAATCATGTCACTTTTTTTTTCTTTTTTCTTTTTTAATGAAATTTATTGTCAAATTGGTTTCCATACAACATGCAGTGCTCATCCCAACAGGTGCCCTCCTCAATGCCCATCACCCACTTTCTCCTCCCTCCCACCCCTCTTCTCCCATCAACCCTCAGTTTATTCTCAGTTTTTAAGTCTCTTATGATTTGGCTCCCTCCCTAACTTTATTGTTGTTGTTGTCATACAGAGAAAGACAGATACCATATGTTTTCGCTCTTATGTGGATCCTGAAAAACTTAACAGAAGACCATGGGGGAGGGGAAGGAAAAAAAAAGTCACTTCTTTTTTTAAAATTCCTTAAATGACTCCTAATACCTTTGAAACAAAGGTTCATCCTTCCCTCCTCCCTCCCTCCCTTTTTTTTTCTTTGCTAAAGGCTATTTATTTATGTGTTGAGATATAATCGACATTATGTTAAATTAGTTTCAGGTGGTACAACATAGTGATTCAACATTTGTATACATCGTGAAATGATCACCACCATCTGTCACATTGCAAAGTTAATATAATATTATTGATTATATTCCCCCATGCCGTACATTACATCCTCATGACTTATTTATTTTATAACTGGAAGTCTGTACTTAACTCTTTTCACCAATGTAGCCACTCCCCTCAACCGCCCTCCCCTTCTCAACTTCTTGATTTAGTCTTGGCCTCCTCTCCTGTCACTCTCCTCCCACACTATATTCAGCCAAAAATTTAGAATAATTTACTCTCTTCTCTTCTGTTTACTTTTCCACCAGGCTTATGTGCTCCCTGAGGGAGAATCTTGGCTTTCATCTCACACATAGTTCCATTGACTCTACCTACTGCCTAAAGAGCCCTGCTATTTGTCCTCTCCACTCTATCCCCACTGTCACCCTCTTCGTTCAGATCCTTCATAAGGACCTGACTATTGTACCTGGACTATTGCAACAGCCCCCTAACAAGTCTCTTTCTGTCTTGGTTCCAACACATGGACAACATTAAAGAGTGAATGCAAAGTTAGCTAGTGGAAATGTGCCTAACATCTTCCAATGGCTTCCTCACTTCTTACGAATAGCATCCAGATTCCTTAACTAGAAGGCCAAAATGATTTGACCCTTTTCTAACTCATCAGCTGCATCGCCTGTCACTCTTCTGTTTGCAACCTCAGCTCTGTGCCAGTGATAATTAATTATATGTAGTTTCCTAACTACGCATAGCTAAGTCACATATGCTAAGTCACATATGCAAATGTTAGTCTCTCTGCCTGAGAGAGTCTCTCAACTTTGCCGGGTTCACATCATTTTCCATGATGTATTTTCATTTCTATGAAAATATATGACTCTCATCACAGCAGCAACTCTTCCAATTTTCAAGTGTCTTTGGAAAGAATTTAAAAGTTTACAATGCCTTAGTAAAAGATGTTTCAGGGCACTTGGGTGGCTCAATCTGGGACTATCATCTCATCGATGCTACCATAGTAACCTGTGTGCACTTTCGTCACACTATCCAGTAATCACGTGTCCTTTCTTTTCTTTCTCTGCTGATGGACCTAGGCAATGTGGGCCCTGGAGCTACCTATGTGTAGCTGCGTATGTGTGGGTATTTTAATATCTTTATCCAAATACCTTAAACAAGGCTTGACACATGGTAGATATTTTAAACATTTTTTCAGATCTAAAGTTCCTTAGGTTTAAGAGGCTATTATTTTCCTTTCCTCCAATTTCTCCTTACTACTGGAAGTGTAACATTTCTTAATGACCCATTTAATAAAATAATACTCCTGATTATGAACATTCAAAATCTTACTCTTTCTTTATTAATCCACTCAACACATATTTTACTCAGCATTCCCAATGTGCTGGGCACATGATATTTGGTGAAGATTCAAACTAAAGAAAACATAGACTTTACTTCAGTGGTATAGAGACCATATTTAAAAAATCAATTTCAGGGGCATCTGGGTGGCTCAGTGGGTTCAATGTCCAACTCTTGGTTTCAGCTCAGGTTATGATCTCGTGGTTTTGTGAGTTTGAGCCCTGCATCGGGCACCGTGATGGCAGCGTGGAGCCTGCTTGCGATTCTCTCTCTTCCCCTCTCCCTCTCTGCCCCGTCCCCAGTTGCACTGTCTCTGCCTCTCTCAAAATAAATAAATAAACTTTAAAAAAATCAATTTCAATACAATGTGGCAAAGGGACCTCAGGGCATAGAATAGAATGGTATAGAAGCCCCTAAATATTTAAGAGACAGTGGAGATTACTGCTTCAAAATGGAAGTACAGCATAAAAGGAAGTAACATATGCAATAAAAGCAAATTTATCAAAAGCCATGGTTCCTTGAATTGATACAGCTAAAATTTTTTGTTAATGGTTAATTCACAATGCTTCATGAAGAAAAGGTACATTTGGAGACAGGCTGCAGAAAATCCCTCAGGGCCACTGTGTAAAGTTCATAGCAGCCCTGTGGTCCTCAAAGTCTGTGTCACAAATACCATGGCAACAGACAGTGTTCAAGGGCACAATGGCCCTCCCTGTTACTGAATTTTCTACATTCTTAAACGCTGGGAAGTCTTTTCAACCTTTGCTACCATGGACTTTTTCAAATTGTCACTTATAAGATTTCCTGATTCGTTTGTCTTTATTCCTCTTGACTACATGAACAGAGTACATTACTATCAATGCTTGGGAATAGTATATTTTCTTTACAACCATGTTTCTGTCTTTCTTGATAGGCAAGATTCTTTTCCTTCTGTATCCTAAAAGTAACTTTCTTGTCTGCATATTTGTCTACTGATTGTGTAAGAGTATTAATGCTTCAGAAGAAAAATCAGACCTATGTTATTAGTTAGTGGGCCATAGAACGAATACAAAATAAATTCAGGTTATGCTTTTGTCTTTGTCATAGATAGTAATTACAGTTTTGACAGATTTCAAAATATTTAATCAAGATTTTTATTGAGGAAGAAAAATTTTCCCAGATACCTTCTGCATTGTTAATATCATCTAGGGATATAAATTACAGTACTAACTGAACAACAAATATGGGAAATGGCAGCAAAAAAACTTTTAATTTTTCTAACTCCTTAATATAGTAAAAACAGCAAGTAGAAGTTCTTCTAACATAATGTAAGGTTATTATCTACATGCAGATTAGGGACAAATTATTAGAGAAAAATTTAAATATATAACCACTTGACATAAAATCTGGAAAAGGAAAATCTCCTTTTATAGTATGGGTAATTTTCTCTGGAAAACATTCTTATTAAGGTGAATGTCTACAGTAAAGCTTTCTGGGTATACACTTATTTTGGGGGCTTAGTGGAAGGTCTGTAATTATTGATTAGTTTACAAGTGAGAAATTATCTTTCTCCCTTAAAAAAAAAAAAAAAGGAAAAGGATAGGAAAATATTAGGACTTTTCAGGGAAAAGAAAAGGAATATGAGAAAAAGAATACATAGGACACATCCTCTTTGAACTGTTGAGATAATTTAACTGATAGGAAAGCAAAGGAGAGGATGAGTATCAGTTCCTTTTGTTCTTAATTTCATGATACATTCATTTTATTTACCTGGAGTGTAGTGCATGTGCACATAGAAAACATATGATTCTCGTCACAGCAGCAACTCTTCCAATTTTCAAGTGTCTTTGGAATGAATTGAAAAGTTTACAATGCCTTAGTAAAAGATGTTCCGGGGGAATTGGGTAGCTCAGTCAGTTGGGCATCAGACTTCAGCTCAGGTCATCTCATGGCTTGTGGGTTCGAGCCCTGCGTTGGGCTCTGTGCTAACAGCTCGGAGTCTGGAGCCTGCTTTGGATTTTGTGTCTCCCTCTCTCTCTCTGTCCCTACCCCACTAATGCTCTATCTGTCTCTCTCTCTCTCTCTTAAAAATAAATAAACATTAAAATAAAAAAAAAAAGTTTCAACATCTCATTTTGCATCATGTGAATTGAACTTGGCAAATTAGAAAACTAATTAAATATCAGCTTCACTGTGGAGTTGATTACCACAATGTAAGAGGTGTTATCCATAAACGCAAAGCAGTGATCTTACCTGAATGTTGTCATAGAACAGAACATCAGGCACTTTCATTCTCTCCCGGGCATTATAGATCGGTGCAGTAACAGCTCCAATCCTCAGAGATCCAGAAGCTACTTCACCTAAACATTCCCCACAGGATAGAGGATTACTCGTAGCACTGTCTTCAGAGAAACCAAGTCCAATGTGACATAATGCAATACAGCATCTTTAACATCTTGTGGGTTCATTAAGGACTTCTAAATTAACATCTAAATGAAGTAAGCTTGAAGGTGGTAATAAAACACCAAAGCTCTACATAAAATGTTTAAAATGTTGCAAAATATAATAAAACTTATTTAAAATAAAGTATGTAGCAAACAGCATATAGACACAATTACAGAAGAACTGCTCCCCCCACCAGAACTCAGTCAAGCCGCCTTCATAAGCTTCTTTTATCAGAGACTATCACATAAACAAGGCTGAATACACGTTCAAAAGCTCTGAAGTACTTTGAATATTTGGGAACCTACCCTTTGAAAAAACTCCAAATGAGAATTGCCTAGAGTTTTAGTAAAAAATATTGATTAACCAACCTCCCCACCCAAGACCTCTCAAATTATTATTTTCCGGGATGGTCCAGGAGATCTGTATTTTCAAGTAAGAACCCCATGTGTCACACTGTTATTCTGTGATAATTACTATTTTATTGTCTTCTATTTGCTTTATATAGTTGGTCTGGAATAGAATATGAGCTCCTTAAAAATAATAATAAATTTGAAGTCACGGAACACATCTCATATGTATTTCTATAGTAAAGAGATATACATGTTCACTGCCTGACATATTCCAAGATTACCAATCATAACATTAATAGTGGTAGTTGTTAAAGTAACATCGATGATCACAACAGAAGCCATAATTTATTGAGGACCTTCTACAGTCCAGATCTCAAACTAGAAGCTTCAATGCTTTCTCATATAATTTCATGTAATTCTCTTAACAATGAGACAAGAATTACGAGGAAGCTAAGGACATATATTAAGTAATTTGCTTAAAGCCACCCAGCTAACATGGGTAGAGCTAAAAATAGAACTAAGTATAATGTTCTTTCTGCTGAGTGGGGTACGTTTACTCCTTTGACTCCAAATAATATTCCATCCTGTGGAAATACTGGAGCAAGCAGACAGATAATTACAATGCCTAAACAACTGACCTGTCTTCTTCCTGACCCCGCCCCACTTCAAATAAGAAAACTGCTCTTTTGTGCTAAAGCATTTTGAAAGACCAGGGAGGGGGGTGGGGGGAAAGCAACATTTGTATTTTGCAGTGCTGTGAACTATTTTGAGCTAAAAATAATGAAACTGTCACCCTGTTTAATCAAGTGCTGAGTGCCACACGTTTACCAAAGCAAAGTAGACCTCTCTCTCCAACAGATCCTTGACATTTCCCTTTTATTTACAAGTTCTATAGAGAAGAACGATGAGCTGTCACGCTGAGAATCTATTGTTTATTTACTACCATCAGGTCTCTGAAACAGACCCAATATAAAACCGTACAGAGAAAGACCAGAATTGTGGCAGTGACTTAACTATATACTTTTATGTTGAGATGACAAATATAATTTCAGAATCAAGTAGCATCTGAAACTATCTATGGTTTAGTTTATGGAACACATCTGTTCAGTTTGGTTTTGGGCTTTAGAACAATGTAATTCACCCAACTCACGTTGGTTGTTAAAATTTGAAGCTTGAAAAGGGAAATGCACTCAGAGAATGGTCATACTTATACTTCCTAGGAGAAAGGTGGCTAGCTGTGTCTGCTAAGAAATCTCATAGGATGGCATTATTTTGGTCCATTTGTCAAGGTCCTCAGTCTCGTAGACTCAAAACCTGATTTTGTCATGTCAACTGACAACAAACCTAACTCCCAGGAGAATATTATTAAACACACATATTCTGATCTATACATAAATTCTGATATATAAAATAAGAATTGAAAATACTACAACACAATGAAAACTGCAACTTTCCTATGGACCACAGGGTACACTGGTTGCCATAGCAGCATATTATTCAGAGGGGGAGACCTACACGGAAAGCCAAATCCTCATCAGAAGGTTATTTGGTGAACCTTGTCCTTCGAACAAGGAGAGTACATTAAATGAATTCTCCTCAAGAGAGATGACATCAAAGATAAATGGAACCATATGAGTCAAAAGTCTTTTAGGTTCTTTATCCCCTACGCAAGGCACAGATGGGAACTGCTGACACTGACCTGGTACCAAGACTGAACAAGAATCTACAGTCAGGACGACACGGGCTTTCTTTGGATATGTTAAAAGGTTTAGTCAAGTAACATATGAGTCTCCAGGCCCCAGAGTTATTCCATCTCCTTGAGGTGGCTGGGCCTATCTGTGCCCAGATCCATTGGTATGTGGAGTTTATAATTTTACTCTAAAAAAGTCATCTCATTTCTTCAACACCAAATTCCTGTCTCGGTGTAGCCCCAACTATTAAAAACATCTATTACAAAGAGAGTCACAATAAGCCCTCATTAGACCGTGGTCACACGAATTTTTCATACAACAGGTAATTACCTCTAAAAATAGAGAACCTTTTGTTGTGTTTTAATTGAAGAACAGGGAACATTTATAGGAAGGTGCAAACCTCCCTAAAATTATACTTAAATGGTTATCCAGAAGAAGAGAATCACAAAAGACAGTAAGGGTGGAAATGGAAAGATAAGAAGGCATGAAATGGTACTCTGAATATTTTAGTCTACATCAAACTAGAACAGTTTCCCAAACATATCCTGCAGGGCACCAGTGGTCCTCAAAATGTAAATGTTGTGCAAAGGAAACAGAATTCTAGATTCTACAGTGAAATATGTTTGGAAAAAAAGGTAAAACAAAATCACGTAAGTTTATTTATGGCAGGGATTCTCAGGGCCTTGAACAGGTTTGTCTCAATTGTGACTGAAGGACCGGTATCTGGTATGCATTGAAACAAAGGAAATATTCTAAGATCTAACTTGTATGTGGGTTTCAATTTTTTTTTTTTTAAAGGAAAGATTCATTTCTTCAACCCAATGCATAAAACAAAGTAGATGGAAAACAAAACCATTTTTTTATTGAAATTAAAACAATAATACAAATATCTGATAATTACTATTTCACTTAAGAAACAAATTTAATACTTACACTTATAATCCTCCAATTCTGGTTCCTGATTATTATCAGCACTTATTTCTATTGCAGCATCTGCCAGGTTTTTTTCTAATGCCGACCTTGCAAGGCTTGGTAAGAACCTGGTGGATGGGGGGAGGGGGTGGGGAAGAATATAATGTAAAGTCAAAGGTTTCTGTGATTCCTAAATATCTTTTGGCACGTACCCACGTAAACTCTTTCTCTCCTCCCTCTCTATCTCAATATAACCATTTATGGAGTGTCAGTCTTGCTCTGTGAAACCCATGAAAAATTTTGGAATATAAATTTCAAGCACCTGTGAAGATGAAGTATGTTTGTTGAACTCCTTTAATAAGTAAAATTTATGTGTAATTAGCAGTATTCATTTATATACAATATTTTATAGGACAAGACTTAAAATAATTTACTTCTTAAAATGGATTCAGTGTGCCTCATAAATCTTGTTTAACTGTTTAACTGGATTATCAAATTTTCTTAAATAGATAAAATAACGCTTTAACCTGCTCCAACCTGGCAATCAGAAATTCAAATTAGTGGAAGCGGATTAATGATGTTTACTTTCTAACACAAATTACTCAATTTAGGGTTATCCAGCTTGGTCTTTCCTTCCATTTAAAAAAAATACACCTGCTTGTCTAAACTATATGCATGTTGTCAAAATAATAATCTGGTGAGTGACAGAGGCATTCTTCATCTACAGGTAGATTGTACGAACATCATGAGCTTAGATGATGAAAATGGAGTTTCCCAGCCACACAAATAAAGTTATATCTGGAACTTATGATCCCAAGTGAGCCCACAGAAATCATTTTTAACCCATTACCTGTGTTATACTACTATAAGCTAACCACTGTGTGCCACGATATTCCAAATAAACATACTAAGAACATAACACTTCTAATTTAGGCTTTCCATAGCTCTAAATCCTTGGTGGTGGTTCCCACAGCCTTGAGTGTGCGCTCGAATAAAAGAGATGTTGGTGTGAGTGAGAAGGCAAATGAATGAGCGTGTGAAGAACTGATAGATTTCCTGACCCTGTGATATAATCCACATATCTGACACTATCTCCCACCTACTGCATCATTTTGGTTCCAGGCTATGACAGGGGGATTTCTATAACTCTAGGTCAGTAGCTCATTGGTTCAGCATCAAGTAGGACTTACTGTTGCTCACCTCTGACCTTTCATCACAGTTCTTAGACTGTGTCCAAAACCAAGGCCTCACCTTCTCTCTCAGACCCAATAACTGGGCTTTTATCTTGTTTCCTGAGCCCTTATCTTGGCACCATGCCCCCCTTTCCTCTCTCCTCTACACCACAAACTGGAGTCTGGCCTGGTAACATTAGGCCCTGCAGCTCCATCTCCATTACTTCCTGTCAGACCATCGTGATTGACAATAACCACTTGCAAGCTGAGACTCCATCACCATCCCCCAAAACCCCTTTCATCTATACAGTCTGCTGTCGACACATTTTCCTTTGCCCCTGTACTGAAACATTTCTAGATTGCCCTCCAAAGCCTGTAGAGAACTGCAAAAGGTATGCATGTCTCCCTTCCAATAGCAGTGGCAGGCATTGCTTGCCAATGTGATACTCTTTTCTACTGAACATGTTTCCGAACTGTTTTCAACCTCACACCCAGATACAACTACCAAATAATCAGAGGTAGTATGGAAGTTGAAAATATCCCACTTCTAGAACCTACATTTTAAAAGACACTGGCTCAGGGCACCTGGATGGCTCAGTCGTTAAGTGTCAGACTCTTGGTTTCGGCTTTCATGAACTCACAGTTTGAGTTCAAGCCCTGTACCAGGCTCTGTGCTGACAGCACGGACCTGCTTGGGATTCTCTCTCCCCCTCTTTCCCTGCCCCTCCCCCTTTTGTGCGGTCTCTGCCTCTCTCAAAATAAATAAATAAATAAATGTAAAAAAAAAAAAAAGGGGCGCCTGGGTGGCACAGTCGGTTGAGCGTCCGACTTCAGCCAGGTCACGATCTCGCGGTCCGTGAGTTCGAGCCCCGCGTCAGGCTCTGGGCTGATGGCTCGGAGCCTGGAGCCTGTTTCCGATTCTGTGTCTCCCTCTCTCTCTGCCCCTCCCCCGTTCATGCTCTGTCTCTCTCTGTCCCAAAAATAAATAAGAAACGTTGAAAAAAAAAAAAAAAGATACTGGCTCATCCCACAAATGAAGAAAATAAAGTGTGTCAGGTTGTATTAGGTCAACCTTAATTTTTTCTAGGTTTCGATTTTTTTCTAGTTAACAGCTTCTTTTCCCATTGCTCACTGATATTTTCTACTTGCTTTTTCCTCTCCTTCTGCGGGCTTTCACAGAATAAGTGAGTGAATGAATGAAACATCACTCTTTCTGTCCTACTTCCCTATAACAAAAACAAACACATACTCTGCTGTAAAGTTTTCAAGGGTATTTATCACTATTAGGAGCACCATAATGCCTTTTTAAAATCATTATTGTCATTATCTTCATTTACTATCAGTAAAAATAGAATTGGAAATTATCTTCATTTACTATCAGTAAAAATAGAATTGGAAAGTCTCCAGTCTCTACGGTCTTGGTTGAACAAAAAACTAAAGAAATATTCAACCACATTCTAGGAAACAAAAACAGAGGTAGTTTCCCTAGGCTAACTGAAAGTGAGATACAATCTTTGGATTAAGGAGTAAGATAGGGTTTCTCAGGATGGTAGTATGAGAAGCTAGAGTAAGGACAGGGATGTTCCCAAATTACCAGTGCAGGAAAGAGAGGTATTACTATTAGTAGTAAGAGAGGGAGAAAAAGACTGTGGGAGTCAGGGGCTATCAGGTAGACTGTGATTTCTATTTAGAGTGTGTAATTAATTAATTGATACCTGTGATTTTAATCTTAAGTTTATAAACAGGACTTGAATATTTAAAGTAACTTATGGCTCATTCTATTTATAAAGTTAGTTCATTATCTTTGTGAGTTATTTACTTTTCTGGAAAGGTTTTGTTTGTTAATTAAGCTATCTGAAGTACTTAAAAGGAAATAGCATACATAAAGTTTATCGACAAATTTCAAATATTTGAAGACAGTTAATTTAGCCAAGATATTTGGAAGATAAATGGAATCAAACATTTTTCAAAGGCCTATAAAAATAATTCATATCTGCTAGGCTTATAAGAGTAAGTTGAATAATAGAAACACGTAAAGAATACCTAGATTTTTGAAATTATACCCTTAAAACACTGAACAGCAATTGTAAAGCCAGAAATAAATCGCTAGTCTCTCCAGAAAGAAAAATAATTTTTCAGAACAAAAAATACACATCAACGATAATCCTTATAATCATTTAACACTGTGTATGATTAGTTCTATCAGGCTTAATGATTTTTTAAAAACTAATTGGTTAATAATGCAAAAAGAGTGGAAATTTTATATAGATGTCATTCATTTTATGTTACAGGGAATTCTTGAAAAATATTGTCTGTAAACTGAGTTTTTGGTGACTGGGAAAATTTCCTCATTACCTCCATGTCAGAGACTGTTAATCTTCATTTCTAATTCTTATAGCTCTGCCTAAAGTTTCTATGCTAAAGGATCATTACCCCAAGATTTTCTATAAGCAGATAATGTAATGGAATACAAAATACTTACATGGAGTAGAACCCTTGTTATAGGAACTTCTAATTAACTCTTCCACAATAAAAGAACTTTTAAAATGTAAAATACCTAATAACTTCCTAATCTTCTAAAGTTTCTTTCCTTTGGCTTCTTAGGTTTTCAACTATCCAGAAAATTAAATATACATCTAGCTCCAAGACTTGCTGTATATATTATAGGATATGAGGATAAGGCACTTAGCAAACCATTCCCTCAGATGAAGAAATGTTCCAGTCTGAACTCAACTGCCATACACAAGTAAATAAAAAAAAAAAAAAAAAAAAAGTTTATTTATTTTGAGAGACAGAGAGAGAATGCAAGCATGGGAGGGGCAGAGAGAGAGGGAGAGAAAGAAAATTCCAAGCAGGCTCCATGCTTGTGAGGAGCCCAACATGGGGCTCAATCTCACAACCTGAGCCAAAATCAACAGTCAGACACTTAACTGACTGGGCCACCCAGGCACCCCCAAATAAATTAAAAGCATTTTAAAAATTCAATTAACAGGATTTTTTTTAATGTTTATTTATTTTTGAGAGAGAGAGAGAGAGACAGATCGTGAGTGAGTAAGGAGGTGAGAGAGATGGAGACACAGAGTCTGAAGCAGGCTCCAGGCTCTGAGCTGTCAGCACAGAGCCTGACGCGGGGCTCGAACTCACAAGCTGTGAGATCATGACCTGAGCTGAAGTTGGACACTCAACCAACTGAGCCACCCAGGCACCCCAAAATTAACAAGATTTTTAAAAGCCAAGTTAATACTTAATAAATTTAATGTTTAACAAATTTAAACTAGAGAATTTCTTTGGATTGTGTCTGCTAAATAATAGATTTCATTAATATAAATTATGTCAACTTTTTAAAAAAAATGTTTATTTATTTTATTTTTGAGAGACAGAGACATAGCCTGAGTGGGGGAGGGGCAGAGAGAGCAGGAGACACAAAATCTGAAGCAGGTTCCAGGCTCTGAGCTGTCAGCACAGAGCCCGACATGGGGCTCGAACTCATGAACTATGAGATCATGACCTGAGCTAAAGTCAGATGCTTAACTGACTGAGCCACCCAGGTGCCCCAAATTATGTCAACTTTCAAAAATTTTTTTTGGGGGGTGCCTGGGTGGCTCAGTCGGTTGAGCGTCCGACTTCAGCTCAGGTTATGATCTCACGGTCTGTGAGTTCAAGCCCCGTATCTAGCTCTGTGCTGACAGCTCAGAGCCTGGAGCCTGCTTCAGATTCTGTGTCTCCCTCTTTCTCTGCCCCTCCCCTGCTCATGCTCTATCTCTCTCTCTGTCTCAAAAATAAATAAAAATATTTAAAAAAAAAAAAACAAAAATTTTTTGCGAAACTCAATTTCTTTTTAGTGCTTCAATATGGAATGAGGTCACTAAAAAAAGGAAAAAACTTTATGTGCCCATAATTTTTTTTTCCTTCCTGCAATTGTGCTATCTTGAATAGGTGGTTAGTAAAAAAGGTTTTTGAGTTTGTAGCCTTGCTAAAGTCAACAGATAATGAATAAACAAGATAGCTGTTTTACTTTTTTGCAAAGTGCCATAGGGTGGTGACAAAGAGAGTTTTATTGTGGTCAGGTGATAACACTGGAAAAATTAGTTGACTATTTAATTCAGTAAAATATTTATGAGTGTTAAAAGTAAGTAATTTTAAGTTTTTGAATTTTTTTAACTATGAAATATTGCAAGCATATAGAAAGTTACAGAGGATATTAAATAGTCTATTAATCTCTTTTCATCTCTGGAGGTAATTCTCACGCTGAAAGTGTTATGTATCTCTCCTGTCCACATTTTTATTTTGCTATATTAGTATGAATAAAACTATATTGCATTTTTGTCACATTTAGCATTTTTATACATGGCAACATATCCCAAATTTCTTCTTGCAAACTGCCCATTTTCTGCCTGATATTACAGACAGACCTACTTCATTTTAACTAATGTGTACTATCTCATTATGTGAATATGTCAATTTATATATTCATTCCCTACTGATGGATAGATGGGTTGTTTCCAATTTTTCACTGTTACAAACAATGATGCAGTGAACATTCTTACATATGCCTCCTATACATTCATTTAAGTCTTTCTCTGAGGTGATATCAAGAAAAAGAATTGCCAAATCATAGAGTATTAATATACTTAAGTATAAAGATAATGTGAGGCAACTCTAAAGTGAGGAGACTTCCATCCCAACAGCTTTAATAGAATTCCATTTTCTTCTATTGACAAAAAATGTTAATTTTTACAGGTAAAAATTATAAAAGTATGAAATGATAGCTGATTATTATTTTAAAATCTCATTTCCCCAATTAATAATAAAGTTGAACATCTTTTCAAATATTTATTGGTCATCTGAATTAACTTCTGGGCATGTCTATTCATCCTTTGCCCATTTATGGTTGATTCTTTCATCTCATTAATTTGGATACTTTATAGTCCCTGAATACCAATCCTTTTGTGATTATAAATTTTATCAAACATCTCTTAGTTTGTGGCTCATAACTTGTAGACTGGCTTATAGGGTTTATATCATATATACATATTTTACTTTTTTGTAAGGGATAAAATGGGTATTTTTAATTTTTAACCATTTATTGATAAGTATGTCCATTCCCACACTGATTTATAATGCTACTTCTAACATATACTAACTTTCCACAAATATATGGGTCTGCTTCTGGGCTCCATAGTCTATTCTAATAGTCCATTTGTCTTTCCTTGTACCAATCCCATCCTGTAATAATGAATATAGCTTCATAATGGATCTTGATATATCTGATAAAGTACAACTCCTTAATCTTCCCCAAAACTTCCTTTGTTATTATTTCCATGATAATTTTGAGATCAGCTTGTCAAATTCTGTATAACCTTGGTGGAATTTGACCAAATAATAACTATATATAAGTTTGGAGTATAATAGCTTTATAATTCTGAATCTTCCTTTTCATGAATATGGTATAGCTTCCCTTTTATTTAAGTCTTTATGGCTTTCAATAAAGATTTATGCTTTCCTCCATAAAAGCATTACATATCATTAGATTTGTTCTTAGGTGCTCAAAGATTTCTACTATTATTTTGAATAGGATTATTTAAAAAAAAAAAACTTCCTCAGTTGATTGTTAGTAGAATATAGAAAAGTCGCTGATATGGATTTATAAGTCATCTCACTAATCTCTATTTGTTCTAATGATTTATATATAGTTTCTCTTGATTTTTTTTTTATTTTGAAAGAGAGAGAGAGAGATTGAGAGGGGGAAGTACAGAGAGAGAGAGAGAGAGAGAGAGAGAGAGAGAGAGAGAGAGAATCCCAAGCAGGCTCCAAACTGCCAGTGTGGAGCCTGACATGGGTCTTGAACCCATGAACTATGAGATCATGACCTGAGCTGAAACTAAGAGTCGAATGCTTAACAAACTGAGCCACCCAGGTGCTCCTTTTGAATTTTTTATGTAGCCAATTAGATAATTTTGGGCAAATGCTCTGACTGAAAGGACAGATAGGTGACATTCTTGTTCTGTTCCTAATTCTAAAGAAAATATGTGTATTTTATCATAAATATGTTTGCTCTAAATTTGGGGTATATACCTTTTATCAGATTGAAGAATTTTCCTTTTCTTCATGGTTTACTAAGAATATTCCTGGTTTACTAAGAATGGTGTTTTTGCTTCGGTTTGTTTTTAGGTTTGGTTGTTAGGTTTCATCAAATCCTTTTTACTCATTTATTAAAATAATATTTTTTCTAATTTGTTAATATAATGAACTAAAAAACAGTATATTAAACTTCCTTCACATTCTTGAGATAATTCAAAATTGCTCATGATTTTATATATATATGTATACACATACATATATATATGTATATATGTAATTAGTTAGAATTAGTTTGTTAGCATTTCTTTTAAAAGTTTTGCACCTATTCCATGATTGTGATTTGTAATTTTCCTTTCATACATTATTCTTGTCTGGTTCAGTTACCAAAATCATACTAGATTAAAAGTGAATTGCTATTTGTCTGTTCTTTGGAATGGTCTGTAAAATGCTTTGGATTACCAGTTTTTCAAAAAATTAAAGACACTGGAAAGGAGCTTTATTTTAGCTGGATACAGCATAGAGAGAACAAATTTAAGTTGCAATGCAGTAAGCTTACTTAAACTATAAGAAAAATTGTCCACCAAACTGAAGATTGATAGAAGGCAATTATAAATTCTCGTAAGCTGAAAATAGATTCTTTTAATTCCTTTTATATATCAAGGAATGAATGGACAATAGTCAGAACCACCATAAAAATAATTGCCAGATTATATGAAAAGAGCCTAAAAGAAAACTCTGGGCTTATTGGGTATTGTTATTAATCCTTTTTTTTATTGTTATTTTAAAAAAGGGGTGCCTGGGGGCGCCTGGGTGGCTCAGCCGGTTAAGCGTCCGACTTCGGCTCAGGTCATGATCTCGCGGTTCGTAAGTTCAAGCCCCACGTCGGGCTCTGTGCTGACAGCTCAGAGCCTGGAGCCTGTTTCAGATTCTGTGTCTCCCTCTCTCTCTCTGACCCTCCCCCATTCATGCTCTGTCTCTCTCTGTCTCAAAAATAAACGTTAAAAAAAAAAAATTTTAAAATAGGGGTGCCTGGTTGGCTCAGTTGGTTCGAGTGCCCAACTTCAGCTCAGGTCATGATCTTACAGATCGTGGTTTTGAGCCCTGTGTAGGGCTCTGTGCTGACAGCTCGAAGCCTGGAGCCTGCTTTGGATTCTGTGTCTCCCTCTCTCTCTGCCCCTCCCCCACTCACATTCTGTCCCTCTCTATTTCTTCAAAATAAATAAAATGTTAAAAATTTTTAAAAATTTTTAAATGTTTATTATTTATTTTGGGGTGGGGGGCAGAGAGAAAGAGGGACAGAATCCAAAGCAGCTCCAGGCTCTGAGCTGTCAGCACAGAGCCCAATGCAGGGCTCGAACCCACAAACTGTGAGATCATAACCTGAGCCCTGAGCCAAAGTTGAATGTTTGACTGAGCCACCCAGGTGCCTGTTAAAAAAATTTTTTTTAAATGATTTCATGTAAGTGTGATTTTGTAAGAAAATTCTTTAAGCCAATATTTTATAATAATTTCCAAACAGGTATAAAAGTATTATTAGTATAGACTGAAAAGACATTAGTTTTGTTAAACTTAGGCAACAGAACAGTATATCAAGCATGGAAGGTTCCCAAGCTAATTTGGGAGATGCTCAGTGTAGTGCTTAAGAACACTAGCTCAGAAGACACATAGCATTTGAATCCCAAATCCACCTTTACTTCTTCACTACTCTGACTAGAGCAAGTGACTTAGTTTTCTTATCTGTAAACTATCTCTTAAAATTGCTGTTATGTGTACGATAAAATATGTTCTAAAAACTGAACACAAGGTTGAAATAGCTACATATTCAGACAATACATTCTCCAGACCTGTGAGAACTGACTACCAATTAAACTTACGTTATCGTTTTAGCAAAGACCCAGGAGCTTGAATTCAGTGAGAAAGGGGAATATGGTTACCTGGAAAGGCAGGCTTTAGTAACTGCACTGTGAAGATTTTCATGAGGGTACTGTGACAGCCGACGAGAAATCCGCAACAGCTGTCTGGTAGATAGTGATGCTGCCAATGACTGGGCCTATCAAAAGACAAGGACAGCCTGATGACAGTCTTGTTTCTGCCTGCTGAAAGTCCCTTTAGATGAGTATCAGGGCACAGCTCATTATTCCTGATGGACAAGGCCAGACTTAAAATAAATATGTACTGTTAATGAATTACAAATAAAAATAAACAAAAGCCGATTTACACTTTAAAAATCCTTAAAGTGGGGTGCCTGGGTGGCTCAGTCGGTTAAGCGTCCGACTTCGGCTCAGGTCATGATCTCGCGGTCCATGGGTTCGAGCCCCGCGTCGGGCTCTGTGCTGACAGCTCAGAGCCTGGAGCCTGTTTCAGATTCTGTGTCTCCCTCTTTCTCTGACCCTCCCCTGTTCATGCTCTCTCTCTGTCTCAAAAATAAATAAATGTTAAAAAAAATTTAAAAAAAATTGTTAAAGACAGGTTTTTAAAAAAAATCTATAAAAAGTGTTTATAAGTTAAATTCGATAGAAGTGTTTTCATTGAGCTAAGTGCTGTATACACATGTTTTGGGGGTTGGGGGGGAAGAGGTTGGAGGAAGGAAAGATGTTACATAATACAGTTCACACCTGACTTACAAATAGCTTTTCTGTGCCATGAATTATTTGTTCTTTCCCCTACCCCCACCCCCCCCCCCCCCCCCCCCCCCGCCTACACAAAGCTGCACTGTTAAGATATCCTGAAAATGCTTAGAGCTTTAAGTAAATCGATGGTTTCTAAAAGGGAGAAAAGGAAATGTGGACAGTTCAGGTTGCTGATCACAGAGGTGTCGACCAGTGTTATCACCTGGGCAGCAGCTTGCAGTTTGAAATCCTTTCCCTACACTGTCAGAATAATTTCACTTTTAAAATTAATAGAGCTGCTAGTATAGAAATCAAGACATGTGAGTACCAATAATATTTGTTGTTGATTTTGAAATTATCTTAGTGGGCAGCATAATATAAAGTTCATAAGCTTCGGAATCAGACAAATCAGGCTCTCTCCCATGTATTAGCTTGGTGGATTAGTTAACACCTTAAAGTTTCGGTTTCCTTATCTTTAAGTTGGCGATAATAAAGCCTTTACCTTTAAGATTGTTAAGAGGGGTTTAATATCCAAAATCCATAAAGAGCTTATCAAGCTCAACACCCCAAAAAACAAATGACTCAATTAAAAAATGGGCAGAAGACATGAATAGACATTTTTCCAAAGAAGACATCCAGATGGCTAACAGACACATGAAAAGATGCTCAACATCACTCATCATCAGGAAAATACAAATCAAAGCTACAATGAGATACCACCTCATACTGGTCAGAGTGGCTAAAATTAACAACATAGGAAAACAACTCTTGGGGAGGATGTGGAGAAAGGGGAACCTTCTTACACTGTTGGTGGGAATGCAAACTGGTATCGCCACTCTGAAAAACAGTATGGAGGTTCCTCAAAAAGTTAAAAATAGAACTACTCTATGATCCAGCAATTGAACTACCAGATATCTATGCAAAGGATAAAAAAATACTGATTTGAAGGGATACATGAACCCCAATGTCTGTAGCAGCATTATGAACATTAGCCAAAGTATGGAGAGAATGCAAATGTCCACTGACTGATGAATAAAGAACAGGTGGTGTTTATATTCAATGGAATATTACTCAGCCATAAAAAAGAATGAAATCTTGCCATTTGCAATGATGTGGATGGAGCTAGAAAGTATAATGCTAAGCAAAATACATCAGTCAGAGAAAGACAAATACCATAGGATTTCACTCGTTTGTGGAATTTAAGAAACAAAACAGATGAACATGGGGGAAAAAGACAGGCATATCATAAAGTAGATTTTAACTATAGAGAACAAACTGAGAGTTGCTGGGAGATGGGAGGAGGATGGGTTAAAAATGAGTAATAGGTAAGTATTACAGAGGGCACTGGTTTTGATGGGCACTGGATGTTATATGTAAGTGATGAATCACTAAATTCTACACCTGAAACTAATATTACACTGTATGTTAACCAACTGGAATTAAAATAAAAACTTGAAAGAACAAAAAAGAAAGAAAAAGGAAAAAAGAGAAAATTGTTCTCTTAGCAGAGGTCAGTCACATGGATGCTCAACAAATGTCACCAATTATTATTAAAAGTCAGCCTCTTCAAAATGAAGAAAATCTAACAGGAAGGTGATGTGACCTACACTTTAGTATGAATTTAATGTATCAGATTATTATTGGATTTAGATCAGCAGCATTAGGAAACAGCAGTTTTCACTGAAAACCAGAAGAGAGAAGAACTTTTAAAGAACAGGCCAGGGTGAAATGAGGGCACATGTGAGCCCCTAAGGGAACACAGAAGAGGACCCCAAGAAGTGAACAGAGGGTTCAGGATGGATGGTGGTAGGATGCCACAATGCCAGAGACACAGTCTATTTGCTTGTTTCAACATTTCACTTGAGGTGATTTCTGCATGTTCCAAGGAAGAACAAAAGGAAGTGATTTCTCTCCCTTGGGTATCTCACAGCTCCATGAGATGCTGTTATGCTAATACTAGCGTTATATTTCAGCTACAACATAGGTTAAATAGTCCTCTGGGGACTAGGTTGGGGGCAAGATCACCATTTACAATGTACCCTTTTTTCTGTTAAAAAACACATTCGATGTCTCAAAGAACTCATTTGTAAGCAAACATTTGGTTCATCCTTGTTTTCAACAAATTTGCATTCTAGACATGGAGGCAATATTTAAATATAAGAAAGTAGAAATTGCAATTCAAAATAGCATATAATTTAATGCCAAAGCAAGTGAAGCACTTGACAACTGCTATAGGGGCTTAAAATTAAATTGTTCAAGTGGGCAGGAGAAAGGCTATGAACAAAGGCATGAAAGCAAAAGAAACAGAAATCGTGCAGACTGTGAGGAAACCAGCCCAGCTCTATCACAGGGTCTTGCTGGAGAACTTGCTCCTAAGTAACAAAGACCTGGGACTGACTCCTGGAGGAGTTTGGCTTTACCCCGAAAGGCAATAGGACTTCTTTTGTGCACAAAGTGGTAATATGATTTTAGAAAGATTAATCTGGCAGGAGCATGCAAAATAAGTGAAGGACGGGGGGAACTGAGATAGGAAACAGAAAGCTCCTTCAATGATCTGTCTATAAAATGATGAGGTACTACAGTAAGGTCACTGGCAAAAAGGAGTAGAGAAAAGGAATCAACAACTATTTCAGAGAACTTGGCACCTGATGGATATGAGAAAGAAGGAAGAAGGGAGGATAAGGTTATTTCAGCCAGTATGATTTAAAGTATCAGAAGCCTAATATGATTCAGCAATTCCCATTCTTAACACCTGGGTCCACAAAAATCCCTATTTTCATCATGGAAGATGTATGACTAATGACTCCAACCCGAGCATTCTCATGACAAGAGTCCCAATAAACAGTACAGTAACTTCCTAGTATACAATATTCTAATCTCATCCAAGAATGACATTGAATTCAGGCTTCACATTTCATTCCAGTGATCGGTAAGGACTTTCTCATGAATTTGAAAAACACGAGCTTTCTCAGTTGATAATACCGAAATGCTTTATGACAACATCCAGTGTCAAAAAAATCAGAACAAAGCTTTATGTTGAGTCATTTAAGTGTTGAATAAAGGGTTTGGTTATTTCTTCTCTCACATTATCAATTAGAAATTGAGAATGCACTTTAATTACAAAATTCCTAACATGTTTAACGTTTATAACATTACATTTCTCTTAAAAACTGAGAACTGAGGGTTGATGGGGGTGGGAGGGAGGGGAGGGTGGGTGATGGGTATTGAGGAGGGCACCTTTTGGGATGAGCACTGGGTGTTGTATGGAAACCTATTTGACAATAAACTTCATACATTGAAAAAAAAACATTACATTTCTAAGTGCAGTTTCATCTTGCAAAAAAGAATGTGAGGATATGAGCACATTCTCTTAGTTACCATGGTTATGGAGTTTAAGAGCACACTTCAAGGGTTTTTTGTATTAGCATGATTAGTACCAGTAATTCAGCTTAAAAATATGAAGGTTCTGATCAGAAATTTTTTCAAATAAATTCTCTCTTTTTCCTCTTAAAGAATTATTTCTTTTATGAAAATGTAACATTCTCTGGGAGAGAAAACTCTAGGGGCAATGTGTTAATAAATTAGTAATTAGTTGATTAGTCATTTTATTCATTCATTCATCAAACATTTATTAAGTGTCTCTTATGTGCCAGGCACCAGGCTGGGAAACGGGAATAAAAGAATGAACACTGGGGCACCTGGGTGGCTCAGTCGGTAAAGTGTCCAACTTCAGCTCAGGTCATGATCTCACAGTTTGTGGGTTCGAGCCCCGTGTCGGGCTCTGTGCTGACAGCTCAGAGCCTGGAGCCTGCTTCAGATTCTGTGTCTCCCTCTCTCTCTGCCTGTCCCCCCACCCCCACTCTCACTTTGCTCTATCTCTCAAAAATAAATAAATGTAATAAAAAAAATTTTAACTAAAAGAATGAACAAGGAGTTCAAACAGTCGTTGGGGAGATAAAAATAAAGAGATAGAACCACCACAGGTCTGTAAGAGAATCCTACATCAAGTGTCACGAAAACAGACTGCAGACTGAGGTTACTTCTACCTGAGGGGCTGAGAGAGACCTGACGGAACAAGGACCTGCGGGAGAGCAGACAGGGAGAAAGCACATTTCGGGCATCACCTGATGTGGAGGCATCTGGTTATGTGCTGGGCTCAGGAACCAGTAGGAAGAGGAGTGCGGGAGGCCTGAGGGTGCTTCAAGAGAGGCTCTAGAGAGCGAGGCTGAGGAGGGCAGCACACAGCCAAATGGAACTTGGCAGGCATGCATGTTTTAGCGGGTCGTCCTTCGGTCTATACACGGAGAATTCAGCCCTTAACAGTTCAGGAAAGGCCACTCCAGAGATAACAAGGAAGAGTCACTCATTCATTTATTTAATAGATATTTGTTGAGCATCTACTACACAGTAGGCAAGTTCCAGATGCTGGGGATACAGCGGGGACCTCAACAAAAATCCCTGTCATCCTGGAACATAAATTTGAGTCAGGGAAAACAGACAATTTAAAAAAGTGAGTGAAACATATATTATGTCAAAGGGTTAAGCCTCAGGAGGGACTTGAAAGCCCAAAGAGAGCTGGGAATGAAAAGGGCGGAAAGTGTGATTCTAAATAGAGTGCTTCGGGTTGGCCTCTCTGAAGAGGTGACATCTGAGCAAATCCAAAAGGGGGAGGGGGCAAAGCTACAGTTACCTGGGGAAGAACAATCTAGCCAGAGGAAATGCTGAGTGGCCAGGGCCCTGAGGCAGACCCTAGTGGGTTTAAGGAACAAGAAAGAGAACGGTATAGCTGAAAAGAACAAATAAGGAAGCAGAGTTGCAGATGAGGTCCCAGGAGTTATTAATAGGGGGCCTGTGACAGCTAGAAAATGCTCCCACCCCCTATACCCCAAGATACCCACATCCTAATCCCTGGAACCTGTGAATTTTACTTTATATGGCAACGCTGACTTTGTAGACCGCATTAAAGACTTTGAGATGAAGAGATTATCCTGGATTATTTGGGTGGTCCCTAAATGCAATCACCCGTATCCTCACAAAAGGGAGGCTGAGAAAAATCTGACACAGACACACAAAAGAGAAGGTGATGTGAAGACGGAGGCAGAGGTTAAGATAACGAGGCCACAAGTCAAGGAATGCTGGTCACCAGCAGAACTGGAAACGGCAAGGGACAGATTCTCCCCTTGAGCCCCTGAGGGAGTGTTGCTAATACCTTGATTTCAACTCAGTAATACGCATTCCAAACTTTTGGCATCCGGAACACTGAGAAAATAAATTTCCAGTGTTACAGACCATTTATGGTAATTTGTTAAACAGGCACAGGAAAGTAACACAGGGTCGTATTAGGAATGAATTGTTGGTGATGAGGGCAGTCAAAAGGAAATAACGATATTCCAGGAGAAAGATTATGAAACCAAATACCAGGACAATTCTGATAATAGGTAAGAGAATGGATGAGACATCATGATGCTAAATTGATGAGATTTTCTTTCAGGGAGAGTAGAGATAGTGGGAAAGCAAGGAGACAGATTATTAACAAAGTCGGGGGATTAAAAAAGGAAGTAGGAATAGATTTAAAGGGGAAAGACAGTTCAGTTGTATAAAATAGGTTGAATTTACAGCAATCCCAGAGTATCCCGTTGAGCAGTGAAAGAAATGAACATTTATTAAGCAGCTACCAAGAAAAGGATTCTTCACATACATTTTCATGTTTAATCATCACAACATCCTTATGAAGGAGATGGCACTTCCCATTTTACAGATGATTCATAGAGTTAGTGACAGTCCTTGATCCTTCCAACATACACAGTGATTTCCAATGTTTTAAGCACCAAGTCCCTTATTTTTATTCCCCATGTGCCCTGTGTATTTTTTAAGTAGGCTTCATGTCCAGTGTGGGGCTTGAACTCATGACCCTGAGATCAAGACCTGAGCTGAGATCAAGAGTGGGATGCTTAACCAGCTGAGCCACCCAGGTGCCCCCTGTACTCTGTGTTTTAAAAGGTTTTGCTTACCAAGCTGCATTTATTAAAGAATTGGTTCTCTATTTTTTGCTATTCAAATGCATGTATAGTCACCAATCGTGTTTCTGATTGGCATAATATAACCAGGCTTAGGTATTAAAACTCCAGCCCAAAGCCAATAACATTTTCATTAGTCCTTTTATTCCTCTGTGGGAAAATATACAACTTGCTTTGGTCTATTTAAAATATTAATTATTGCTTGAAGACTTCAGATTAAAAACGAATCACCTTTTCATTTCACCCCTGATAGCGCATGAATTATACCGAGTGTATTGGACTTTTGACAGGGGGGAGTTTTTGTAACAGTGCAAAAATGTTTTCAGCTGTGAATGCTGAAATAAACGTTAGGCAAGAAATTTTAAAAAGGGTGGGGGAACATAGTATGCCACCCCAAAGTATGCCATTTTGACATGTTTATTATTTTGAATTAAAGTCACTTAAGAAACAGTCAGTGTGAGAAGGACACTCTGACCCTCCTCTGTCCCCCAAAAGCAGGAAATAAATCTCCCACCTGAAAGGCACCCTGTCTGTCCCAGGAGGGTAGAGCGCATCCTTAATGCCAGAAATAGGGAACAAAGGGCTAAGATGGCAATATAAACAAACTTTGTTACTTTGTCACTAATTTACCTTCCCAAGCTCCAACTTTTTGTCTTGTCAATTCTTCACAAATTTATTGTTTGTCCGAAAGGTATAAAAGCTGCCTGCTTTGGTCATTTCTTTAAGTCTAATATTTTTATAGGGCTCCCGTACATATGACATCAAATTGGGTTTTCTCCTGTTAATCTGTCTCATGTCCATTTAATCATTAGGCTGACCAAAGAACCTGGAAGGAAGGAAGGAAGGAAGGAAGGAAGGAAGGAAGGAAGGATGGAAGGAAGGAAGGAAAGGGAAAGTTTTCTGCCCCTATACCATCCCAAGATGGAAATACAGTTAGAAACAGCGAATCAATGAGAAAAGAAAAGCTAGAAGCTGAAGAGAAATATGTTGGCGTTAACATAAGAGGTCATACTTGAAGCCAAAGGACTAGGTGAGACCACTCAGCACAGGAGACCAGGGTAGCAGAAGTGAAACCCCTAAGAACATCAAGCACTCCTCTAGAGCTACTGGTTTTTGTATGATACCAGCCACGAGTGGCTGGAGTAAATGTTCAAACCACCAAGAGAGTGAAATATATGCACAGGGCAAAGCACAGCATAAGAGATAAAAATACCAGCTTGAAAAATAGATTTTTAAGCATTAAACTCTGAGAACATAAAGCAGCAGCATGTCAACAACGAAAAATCCTATGGGAAAAAGCCCAGACTTACCGTGGGATCCTGTGTCTCTCTGAGTTTGTGTGCAAATGATAACAATCTGTCCAAAGCTTCCTGAGGTATATTTGGGACCTATTTTATGAGAGAATTGAGAAAAGAAAGAAAGAATAAGTTGGGATATCTGATCAATCAACCAGAAATTATGGCTAGTTAGCAAACGATATTAGAATTACATTTTTAGAAAGTCTCTGATGATAGGTAACATGTTTAACTCCTAGCTAAATTTGTTTATTCATTTTTCTCAGGAAACACTTACACCTCTACTTTCTCTTTAAGGATCAGGTAACTGAGGCGAAGCCGCCCTTCATTTACACTTCCATCACGAGGATAAAAGATGAAAGGAGTTGCTCAATTAAAAACTGGCATAAAGTGTGCCCATAAAAAAACTTTTCATAATGATTTCCCTGTTTGTTAGCTTCAGCATGATTTTTTTAATTCTAATTTCAGCATTTTTTCGTACTGAAACCAAACTCCCTCATTTAATCATCATCTTGTATCTACAAAGTGACATAAGGTATCCTTGTACAAAGACTGGATGTTCAAGCTGTTCATTTTTTCAAGGGCTTTTAAACCACACACCTAAGGGGTATAATCAGTTTATCAGTGAACTGTGAAGAACAATGGCCCAAATAACACACACTTGTTGCCTGAACTGTAACAATTTAGCATCTGACTCTTGATTTCAGCTCAGGTCATATACTGTGAGATCACCACATCAGTCTCCGCACTAACACTGCAGATTCTCTCATTTTCTCTCTCTCTCTCTTGCAAAATAAATAAACATTTGAAATAAATAAAAATATCACAGAGATGTTAGAACAATGACTGGTATGATGCAACCATTTCAGAAGTAAACTGCTCAGGATTCCTTTGATGATTTTTAAGTGACTGGAACTTGAAAATTCTAAGTTCTTTTCAGTATATACTTTATTTCATTTATTCTTTTAATCAGTCCTGTGATATATCCCCAACTTTGGTTGAGTAATTTACCCAAGATCTGGGAGCTAATAAATAGCGGATTTGGCATTTAAAAGCAAGCTGTTTGGGGGCACCTGGGTTAAGTCGCTCAGTCCGTTAAGCATCCGACTTCGGCTTAGGTCATGATCTCACAGTTTGTGAGTTCGAGCCCCACATCAGGCTCTGTGCTGACAGCTCAGAGCCTGGAGCCCGCTTCAGATTCTGGATTACATGTCTCCCTCTTCTCTGCCCCTCCCCCATTTGCACTCTGTCTCTCTCTGTCAAAAATAAATAAACATTAAAAAAGAAAAAAAAACTTTAAAAGCAAGCTATTTGACTTGAAAGCCTATGCCCTTATTCACCATCATGCTCACAAGACCTAAAATTAATCAGCTCATTCTGGTCTTTCAGAGGGGATGGGTGCATTCATATAAAAAGTTAATTATTCGTGATCTAGAACAACAGTGCCCAGGAGGACTTTCTATGATGATGGAAATGTTCTTTACCTATGCTGTCTGACATGGTAACCAGAAGCCCCATATAGTTATTGACCACTTGAAACATGACTGAGAAACTGAACTTTTAAAATATCTGTAATGTGGCTAGAGCTACACTGAACAGTGAAGTTCTGGAGTTCCACAAGGGTTAAGCACAATACTTGGTTAAGGCAGACATTGAAATAATGCATTATGTATACTGCAAGCCACCAGGTAACTGGTCAGGTAAGTACAGGATATATTACAGTATCGAGGGGAACAGCATTACTTTATATATTCTAAAATCTAAGGAACTAAGATATATTTGGCCTCCCTGTATAGGAACTTAAAATGATCATCTTTGGCTGATTAGAAGAGGAAAAGGAATCCAAATCTGTCTCCATATGAGGAAAGTGAAGAGCTAGCTTACATCCATGGTTCTCAAAGTGTGTTCCCCAGATCAGCAGCATCGGCATCACCTAAGAAATGCCAAGTTCTCGTGTACCACCCCAGACCTAGACACTCAACAATCTGTATTTTATCAGACCCTCCATATGTTTCTGAAAAAATGCTGAAGTATGAGGACCGTTATATCAGGAAATGTGGGAGTAAATGGGAAGAAAAAGCCAGGAATGTCCAACTCTGCTCCAGCAGGTGTCAGAGTGCCTTAAAAAAGGAACAGTTGAAGGCCACAGACTAAAGCTAGCCTCACTCTTACCATTTCCTTAATCACTTGAACTTCTTCACTTTTGGCAAGTGGTTTCATATAATGGAAAAAGAACATGGTTAAGAATTCTGGTCCCAGCCATTGCTGTGTGGTGCTTCCAAAGACAGGGGGTTCTGCCAAGGCGATGATTCTGAAGGAGGGGTGGACAGGAAAAATGGATCTAAGGGGGGGAAAAATAAAACAAACAAACATAATCATTCATATTAGAAATTAGGTCATGGGAGCTAAAGCCTAGGCAGTGATAACCCCATCATGTTGCTGTTAATATAGTCAAAGCTATTATCCAAAGAACAAGTTTTGAAAAAAATCAGGACATCCTAAGAACCTATTATTAACACAAAAAAAGAATCACCTACTGTTAAAATATGTTGGATTATTTCCACTGATGGTCTCCATGCCTTGCACAAACCACCGTTTGGGATATGCTGTTACATGTCCAGCAAAATTTCTCCAAAGTCCCTCAGAACAAAATCCCCTCCAATTCACATTCATTACACAGCTTCCTTTTCTTTATTCAAAATCCCCTCAAAATCTCCTGTCTTGCAAGGAGCCCACTCTATGTAAATCGTAGAAAGACCAAGAAGTATGATCCAGGATGAGAAGGCTTTTTACAACACAGAAAATTTAAGCAGCACAGGGGCTGGATTAAATTTAAAATTTGCAATTGACAATAAGAATAGTCTTCAAAAAGTAGAGAAAATTCAACTTTTAGATCATTCACTCTTTTGTCATTTTTTAGGAAATATTGTGATTTTTTTAAAGTGATCTTTTATAAATCTCTGCTAGGGAATCTGACAATGTAAATATTCTAGGGGACACAGAGGAAGAAGATAAGACTTGCCTTGGTTTATGAAATGACTTAATATATTTTGGAGAAGGGACTAGACACCCCTTATCATGATCTAATCATGGGGTGATACTGTCAGTTCTTATGAACTGTACTCTAAACCCCAGTGGAAATACAACTTTAGAGGGTAGTATCATCCTTGTTATGTGAAAGAAGATATGAAACTCAAACACCTGCCAAGATCTTCACAAAAACAAAAATATAGGTACATAACTGGCATTTCTCCAGAAATGGAATACTCATTGCCATTAACTGTTATAATAGAAACCAATAGTTAAGTGCTTAGGCGGCTAGAATATCAGGAGGTAGGAAATGTGTGGAGAGAATCAGATAAGTACTCTGAAGATTTCAGATAAGACCATGTCCTCCCAATAAAACAGGTAGGTCCACGGACTCTCTGACCATGTGATCTGTACATTTAGAGGCCACTCCCTGATTTGTAAACCAGGGAAAAGCAGTTTTTGGAAATGGTCATATGAGAAAGGTCTAGAGGAATTCATGAAAGCTACCAGATATCATTTCATTTCTCCAGGTGGGAAAAAAAAAATCCTTATTTACAGATATTCAAGCAGGGCATGGGAATGATCTGTCCAAAGGAGTTGTTCTGGGAAAACAGGAAAGAACAGCAGCATGAGCAGTGCCCGGAAGGCCTGAGGATAACATGATCACTGAGGACCGCCAGCAATTAGACAGTCACACAAGAGAACCTGGACACAGAGAATCCTGTCATCTAAAAGCTAAAAGGGAAGGTTATTCCATTTTCCACTCCTGCCAAGTGGTTTGCTACAATCCAGAAAACTCCTGCTTCGTGGCCCAACAACAGATGTTGGATTCATCCCTGCTCCTCCTCTTTCCTAGCTGGGACAAAAGAAGGTGGGAGAGACAGAGCTGCTTTTTTGTGCTTTCACTGCACAAAATTAAATCTGCAGATGCAGTTTCTTACTCAAGATAATGAGGGATACTAAATCAGGGAATAAACAAAGCCAAAATCCAACAAGTAAGCCAAAAGAGGAAGTCTAATTTATATCCTTCAACCAAAAGATCAGGAAGCAGGGACCACAGCTGAGCTGTGGATTTAGTACCAGAAGAGCAATTAACATGAGAACAAGCAACATGAGAGCAAGCTAGGGGGGTTGACTTTAAATAGGTGATGATCATTGCTTGGAACATACATTGTCTGTGGCTTGCTTTTTGGTATTGACTCTAGCTGGGTACACCCAAGTGAGCTGGCCCAATTTAAAGAGCGGCAGTTTCCGAGACTGTTGATGTATCAGACAGAGAAGTGTATACTGACTATGAAAACAGCCAGCAAACTACTGAATAACAGGATAAGGACCATTTTGTTGCTAGGTCACCCCAAAGGCTTCCTTACATATAAATAGGTCATATGGAAAGTCATTTCCTGATGGTGATAGGATCTCCACCTCTGAAAGCCGCTGAGTAGAGTACTCCTAAGGATCTGCCATGTACTTTCAGGTGCTTTAAGACACTGGTGTGTAATACAAAGGCTGAATATGTGGTAAATAGTTGAGAATTAGGAAACAAGCACTATCAAAAGTTAAAACTAAGATTAATGTTCATTTTACTACAATCTAACAACAACAAATAACAAATGAAACTAAAGATATGGCTTGACTGAGATAAATAACTATTTCATAAGAATTAAAGATGAGAAAAGCAAAGTGCTCTTTTAAAAAGATTTCAGGAATAGAAGTATTGGGGTCAACATGTTTGGGCACATAAGTTTTAGAGAGAAAAGCACTTTCCACTGCTTCTTAGCGATAAGAAGGAATGAAGTATTGATATACATAACAACATGAAAGATCTCAAAATAAGTATGCTGAGTAAAAGAAGTTAGATCAAAAAGAGTATATACTGTGTGATCCCATTTATATAAAGTTCTAGAAAATACAAGAGAAATCAAGTAACTTGAAGCAGAGTCTGAGGGTAGCAGAGGAGGGTGCCAAGGGTCAAGAGAGAGGGATTACCAAGAGATCTGAGGATACTCTGGGGTGGTGGTCACAGATGTGTTCATTATCCTGACTGTGATGATAGTTTCATAAGTATATATAAATATAAAAATTATCAAACTGTACACTATAAATATTCACAGTTTATTATATGTCATTATACGTCAAAAAAAGCTATTCATTTAATAAAAGAAGAAAGACTTCAGTAAAGTCTAATCTTTGGAAGGAAATTATACAGTACATTTTTGTCAAATGTGTATATTGAGAATGACATAGAAGGTTTTTATAAAGACATTAATCATAAACCAGAAGAGGATCTTGTAACTGGCTTTCTGTACTATAAGACTAGTGCTGAACCTACAGGCTATGTAGTTCTATCTACAGCCCATATTTCACCTTTTTTTCCCGATGCAATGTAGCAAACTGCATGGGCACATTTCTTGCTCATCTTTATGGCACACGAGGTCTAGGGTGGTACTTGGATGACAGCAAATGCTAAATAACTAAATAAATATATTACTGTTATTAAGAACCATCACAGCAAGAAACTTTTTGAAGACCTCTGATGTCAAGGACAATGAAGGTAATTGATAAGGACTGAGAATAATGATTTTCTACCCCAAAGCAGAGCAGCTCATCTAAATGAATTAATTTGTTAGAGAAGGTGCATCCTCTGTATCAAAAAGACAAAACCACAACATACAATAATAATTAGATTCTTTATAGACACAGAGTTTAGAACTTTTCCTTGACCATAAAAAAAAACACAAAAAACGGTAATTTTTCAAAATCAGAATCTGTTGAGAATCAAACACAAAGACGTGGGCAGAAAATCCTGGGTCTATCTTGAATTTTAAAATTTACGTGGCCTACATTGCTACTAAAAAGATGCTGAGGTTTCTGGGGAGGCGGAGAGAATGCGGAGATCCTACCTATCTTCTAACACAGGAGTAAAAATAAAAGGGTCTAGAGAAGCTAATCTATCAAGGATTACGCCCAACGTCCAGTTATGGTTCAATACCGATCTAGAAAAACTGGAGACTGTAAACCATTTTCGATGTTCACTCATAATTAATACTAATAAAATATTCAATAAAAATGCAAAACACCAGACTATATATAATTATAACTGAGACTAGGCCACTAATCTTTACTGCTTCCCTGAGATAACCATAAGCCCTTTCTTGGCAAAACAAACTATTAGTAATGCACAGAAACTCTCAGCCCCTCATCTAGGCTCTGACCGATGGCAGGAAGGGACATATTTAGCAGCTTATAGTATTTGTACTCTCCCTTTCCCCAAAGAAGTTTTTCTCATCAAAGGAAGCAATTCTATTTTGGTCCTTGTTTCCTGTGAGAAATGCAGGCATGGTGTCTGATGTGCATGGCCATCATGCTATTTCTAACCACCACGTCCACTGTATTCTTGGTGTCTTGCAGCAAGGGAAGGAAAGTTGCTAACATTTCTTACACCATATTTAAGAGCACATTAGCTATGTAGTTACTTGCGGACAATGCCTGCAGAGCATTCAGATCAAGACATATGATCTTCATGAAGAATTAGAATTAGAATACAACAGAGGTCAGCAAAGGAGTCAAGTACAATTCTTTAGAAACTGGGTTTCACACTATGAAGTTGACAGGCACAGTAACCCACTGCTAGTAGCTGTTAATTACTAGGCACTGTGGTATCAGAAACATTTGCTAGTTCAGAAGGTTGTCTAAAACTGGATTAATGGAATTACCTTTACCTTGAGTTTCCTAGAATTTATACTAGGTTAAGATTTACTCACTTGCCCAAAAACATTTGCTAAGTGGTCTACTATGTGCCAGGTGCTGTGATGTTAGAGACAAAGAGATGAAGTACAGAGCAACAATGTCCTGGCAACATTCAAGTCCTGGGTTGCAGTTATTTCCTGAGGTCCAACTGCATCCTTGCCTCTCCTTTGAACACATGATTTGCAAAAATTTAAGGTTTTTTTGTTACCTGTAACTAAAGAAGTCTTGCTAAACACAAATATGAAAATTGGTCCTATCTGAAAAGAGACAGGTATCCAAATTTATCAAACTGGGTCCAGAGGCAAAGATGCTCTTAAATCTGCCTTCCCTTCATTCTACATTGACTTTTCCTCTATCTCAAAATCCCCCAAGGAAACAAAGCATTCATAGCTCAGTTTGTTTAAAGGCTATCAGATATAATAATGATTTCACTGAACTTCAAGTCTGTGCTTAGGTAGAGAAATAAAGGGATAGATGATTCAGACGCTGAGTTTCTCACATAGAGTTCAAATACTAATGCCAAGAGTAACATGTTAGATATGCACAGCATATAGGATCAACTCACTAGATAATGGGTCATAATGACTTATAGGAACAACTCATGAAATAAATCAATTTCCTCACTGAGTACAAATTTCCCACTTTATACTATGCTGTATTCTTTTTGGTCAAACTGTCTTCTTCCTACCTAATAAACACAGGCTTGAAAGAAATACTGTCAATGGCATTAACATACTATAACCTACCCTATTATAACCTATTATGACCCTAAAAGAGAACATATTTATTCTCAGTAAGACAAAAATGGGCCACAAAATTAAATCAAGTTTAGCCAGGAAAAGATAAAGAAATTTACTAACAATCCACATCCATCAGAGTGAAGAAGATTCTGTAACATGACTCTTTAACAATGAAATAGAGAAAAACTGTTTATGTTCATAAGAAAATAAATAGCATGTTTCTCAGGCCAAAAAACAAACAAACAAAAAAAACACAAACAAAACAAAACAAAACAAAACAAAACAAAAAAGGAGGAATACTGATAAGGAAAGGAATTAGGATTTCAACTCGTAGAAATATTTCAGACAGAGAAGTATCAACTCCTAGACATTCTGCCCCTGAAAAGTCAATGAAGTCCTGACAAACTGGCTGAACATAAGAGAGAAAATTAAAAGTTCAGCCCAAGAGGTTCAACACCTAACAGATCAAAGTTGCAGAAGGAGAAACTGGAGGAAATGGGCAAGTGGGAGTGGACAGAGATCTAGCATGACATTTGTGCTGTAAGCATGAAGGACAGCAGGTCCGGATTAGGGCTAGTCAGGATGCACTACGAAAGAAAAGATGGAAACCTGATAAAAGCCTGATGTGCCTGCACACGCCGAGAGGAGATTTAGACAAGAGGGGAAATACCTGGAATGAAAAAGTGATAAATACATGGAAAACGGGGTCACTTCCTCCTCTGTGTTCCCATAGCATTATTGTAGAGATCTCTGTTCTAACATTTAAAAGCTGCATTGTAATGGGCACCCGGGGGCTCAGTTGGTTAAGCATCTGACTCTTGGTTTTAGCTCAGGGCATGATCTCACAGTTTGTGAGTTCGCGCCCCACATTAGGCACCATGCTGACAGCACAGAGCCTCCCTGGGATTCTCTCTCTCCCTCTCTCTCTGCCCCTCCCCTGCTTGCTCTGTCTCTCTCTGTCAAAAATAAACTTAAAAAAGAAAAAGCTGCATTGTAATTATTTACCTACATATCTGCCTCTCTTCATATGTATACAATCGCTAACTCTAGGAAAAACAAAATGTATGCAAGACAGGAAAAACAACTGTATTTTACTAAATGACTCGACTGTATACAGTGCTTATACTGTGATAATAATGCAGACATTGAGTGAAGTTCTAAATACTGCAAGATAAAGAAGTATCAATGAAAGCACATTATGATATTGCAATAGTGATGTATGGGGACAGATAGTATCTACCTACGCTTGTGGTGAACACAGCATAATATGGAAACTTGTGGAATCACTATGTTGGATACCTGAAACTAATGTAACATTGTGTGTCAACTGTACTACAAAAAAAAAAAAAAGTATATTATTTAGTGATATGGAGGTAAGTACCTTGAAGAAACAGCTCAGAGTAGAAGTAGTAGTCTCTGGGGTGTGGGAAATGGGAAAGTGTCTGAGGATCGATGACAGGGGACTGGTATTTTTCGCCAGATGCCTTGAAAAACTATCTGGCTCAAGTTTCATGCATGGTTAACAATGACACAAAATTCAAACAAAAATAAAAAGTAAATGACAGAAACCAAGCAACACTCTTATGACTTGTTTCCACCTACTCGGAGAAACCTCTTGAGATAGAACTGAGCCTGGTTTGTATTCATGGGAGTGATGAAAATCAATAGTGATGAAGATAGGACACTTTGAGAAGGAAGTCCTAGTGACCAGTCTGAGCCACAACCTCAACACGATGTACAGGCCACTCTGTTCCTGAAATGGTTTTCATTTGTAAAACCGCTTGTGACCATCAGGGAGAACTTGGGTCCTTCTCAGGAAACAGGGCTGTCATTTCCTGGACATTTGACTACAAATACAAATGTTCCTGAAGTCCTAAGGGAGCCTGACAAGCAGGCTTGCTACTGCCCCACTGTTTTGATCCAGCTCCCTGAAAATACAAAATACAAAAGGTATGAAATGAGAGGAATGTTTAAAACTTACCTCCCTAGACACTCAACTATTCACTGGGCTAGAGGAGTTCAAGGATGTCTATCCTAGAAGCATAAATAGCTGTGTATAATCAAGTGCATTTTTTAATAACTTACACAGAAGCAGTAAGGAATTTAATATTTCCTCTCTATAAAAACTTCCAAGAAAATTTTTGAACAAAATTCTCCTTAAAACATAAACACAATAAGAAACACACTTAATTATCATTTGTAAAATTTTAACGTTTTCAGTATGTCAGCAAGCCCTTTGTGGGGAGGGGAAGCTTTAATTAAATAAGATTCAATTAAGTCACTACATATTTGCCAAGGTAGCAATCTCTAATTATGTCAAAATATCCATGGAAATGGAATGAGACAGAAAACTTATATTTGCCAAACCTCCTCTGAAGGCAAGTAGTGTGTAGTTGGAGGAAATGTTTTGAAATTTTTCAAACACACAGAAAATTTGAAAGAATAGAATATGAACACCCATACATCCTTTACCTAGGTTTCACCACTTATTAAGATTTTACCACTTTGTGTTCTTATTCCCACTTGTTCTTTCTCTGTGTGTGTGTGTTGTGTGCATGTACACACACGTACATGTCTTTTTCCCCCTGGAACGTCAGGAAGTAAGTCACCGACATTTTTTTACATTATCCCTTCAATATCTCAGTGTGCATCTCCTAAGAACAGGAATATTCTCCTTCAAAGCCAGAATACCATTATGATATCTAAGAAAATTAATACTAATTCAATATGATATAGTATATATTTCAAATTTAACTTTCCCAATTGTCCCGAAGTATCTTTTATAGCTGTTTCCATTTTATTTCCTGATTCAGGATCCGAGCAAGCCTCACACATAGCATTTGGTTGTGACATTTCTAGGAGGGAATATATAAATAAGCCACAAAGGGTACACCTGTATCAGGTGGCTTACCTCAGTAATAACCCATCACTTCCTGGGAGGGAGGACCCAGTAAATTACAAGAGTTTTTTGTGTTGTTTTTGTTTTGTTTTTGTCTTGCTGAAGGGAAACAAAGTACGGGACAAAAACTGAGTCACCAGGACAATGAATAGGGGTTACCTTCTGAGCACTAAGCAGCTTATGAAGTGTTCAAACACTTAGGTGAAAGTTCGGCTGAGAGGGCAGAACATACCTTGGGTCGTAAACCCAAGTTTTAAGAAAGGCCAGATTATGAGCATGCCCAGGACAACAAACTATTAAATTCTTCGAAGTTAGCCTGGCTTGGCCCTCGGTTTAGAAGGATAATAAAAAGAAGGCACACTTGACCACAAGGACGAGGGCAGTGCACCCAACATTACCTCTTCTGCAGCTGCTTGTCAGACAGTTGTAGCTCCTCCTTTAAGCGCATATACCTGTCTTCTCTCAGCAGCCTGGAGCCATCGTACAGGCTTAGCTCCCGGTCGTGGATCAACCTAATGGGAGAGGCGAAAGTCAGGGAACAAATTCATCTGTTTTGAATGCTGAAGTTACAGGAGGTAGAATCAGCTAACATTTTAATCATGTCTATTCTTATGGGCAATGGAGTCTAACAATTTTGTTAGCGGCGCCTTTTGAAACTTCAAGTTGGCTAGTACTGCTGTACTTGGCAAAACTATTGGTTTCTGTGCTGGAGAGCGGTCGTCATGGTTATGAGATGTGGACAGTGGGGAGGAGAAGGACGAGGAGAAGGTGGAAAGGGGAAGGAGGAAGGAGATGCAAGGAAACAGCCGAATGAGCGACTCAGGACCATCAGGAGGTGCATATTAATGACCAAGGCAAGTGGTACATGCTCTGACTCTAATGTAAGTCTTTAAGGGATAGTATTTCCAAAAAATTTCTATCTTTGGAACTATAGGATTTTAAAATATCAAAGATCTTTATAATGAAATAACTGGTGCTGCTTTATCTACAAACTACGATGGTGACCTGACCATCCATAGCACCAAGAGCACTCCCTTCCAGATGTTGCAGAAGGTGAAAAGCACCAACCACTGAAGTCTCCTGAAGCCTGCATTACACTTGGCCCACAAGGACCTCCACTCGGTGAACACCAAGGAGAGGGGAGACTGCATAACGCAGGGGTCAGGAGCATGGACAGCAGACTCAAGTCAGATCTGTGTTCAAATCCAGCTCGGCACCTTATAAGCTGCCTGGGGAGGGGGAGAACTGCTACTCCATCTCTCTAAATTTTTCTCTTTTATAAAATTAGGGCGATAATACCAACCTCCTAGTATCGCTGTGAAAAGTAAACACCTAATGTAAGGCAGACGCTATGACAGTTGTTGTCAATCTTGGCAGCACATTAGAATCCCCTAGGAAGGGTTTGAAAATGCCCATTTCCGGGCCTCACCCTGGATCAATTATATATGAATTTGAGGAGGCAGAGCTCAGGCCTCAGTAGTTTTAAAGCCCCATCCCTGGAAGGTGCTTATGGCTGAGAACCTGAGAAGCACTGGCCTGGCACAATGCCCAGTACAGAGTAAGCACTCATAGCCACTCCTCTTAAGTGCTTGGCCTAAGGGCAAGGGATAACCAATAAAAGGAGAGGGCTATTATTTTGTTTGTGTCTGTATTTATCCGTTCAGAAGAAAAAAAAATACTGTAAATCTATGGAATATTTATGGCAAATCACTGAAAGGTTGTGATTATTATTTTCAAATGCTCTCAAACCTAATTAGGACTAACAATGTTTTTGGAAAGTTTTGTAAAATTTATTTATTTTGAGAGAGAGTGAGAGTACAAGTGGGGAGAGAGTGGGGAGAGAGAATCTGTGGTGTCAGCGCAGAGCCTGATGTGGGGCTTGAATTCGTGATCCAGGAGATGATGACCTGAGCCGAAATCAAGAGTCGGACACTCAACCAACTGAGCCACCCAGGCACCCTTATTTTTGGAATTTTTAATTATACTCAGGATGTGACAAAAAATTTTGAATATTTAGTTGGGGAAATGGCTTATGCCATAGTTAAAAAAAATCTACAAATGACAGAATCAAGACAGAATAAACAAAAAGTTGGTATCATTCATCTTCTTAAATAACGGGATAGACATATTTCCCATGAAAGTTACACATGAAGTTTTCTCTTAACATTACACTCTAAAGAAGTTAATTAGAAATGTTTTCCCCACCTAAAGGGAAATAAGGAAACAATAGTTACATAAATGTTCAAGTTTATAACCACAAAGTGAGTTTTCTAGTCTATATAAAATATCATCAAACACCTATTACACATTTTATATAAGGAACTACCCTTTCTCTCTCAAAAAAAATTCCAACATGACCAACGAATAATTTAGATCTATGATTCATAAGGAGTTTATAAACAGTGAAGCAGTGACTGACAAATCGTAGAAACTTCAGCTGTGTAACTTATTGCATGTATCAACCAGCATATACGAAGTCTTTCAAAATTACTACCTGACAGCTTTTTTTTTCCCACTCTTATACAGAGACTGCTGCTCTGACAGTGGTTTTTCCCAAAATGTTCATTATTTGAAGTTTCGCTACTGTTTACAACGAAGAAACATCTTCTGTTCTGGGTGGTTACAGAATTAAGTTTCTCAGTCTCTACATAACCCAGTTTAAAAAGACTGATAGAGTCCCCACCCACTGTTTCCATGGTGTGTTTTTCTGCGTGTGTGTGACTCACGCAAACCTTTGCAATACAGCGAGTGTGCCGGCGTTGACGCGGTGAATGCCATCCAAGAGGACAAGCTTTCCTTCCAGAGCGGCATTCACAAGGGGTGAGGACCGCCAAGCAGTGTCTCCATTGGGAAGAGTGTATCTCTGCTGTAGCAGATCACGTGCTGTCATATCCTGGAACCAAGTGCCACCACCCACCAAAGAAAATGCAGAATTAGTTTTGAAACTAAGGTTGGTGGCTTACTTAGCTTTAGAGTTAGGTACCTCTCTGAACATAACATTCCACATTCTAACTGGGAAGTCGTCTTCTCCAATTCAGTAAAGAGCGAGATATCCAAAAGCTTCTCCTGGTTATTTGAGGTTGGTCCTGTTACTCATCCACATAACATAGTAAGAGTGAGGGCTCTTCCCCCTCTCCTTCTTATTAAGCATTTTCCCCCTCCCTTGAAATGTTCATTTGGCTCATTTAGATGGCATTCATTTCCACTTGACTGTAATGAAATTCAATTCAATCAGCTTTATTTTTGCAAGGATCAAAATGTGTGGATTCCTTTTTAAGAAGTAGAGGCCATACAAACTCAATGGGAGGCGATGCTTATCAATAATGTGCATTGTCTTATAGTTAAAGTCTCCTGAAAAACCATGCTAGGAACCCATCACAATGACTCAGTGTATTTAAAGAGGTCTGAAAATGGAGGAAGCCGAGGAGGACAGTCATCAGATGAGGTACAGGAATTGACAAACAATAGCATGGCACTCACAAGCAAGTCTTGAAAGCACACACGCAATGCGCTTGTGTTAAAGCAATGTAACAGATTTAAGCAAACTATAATAGCAGTGGCATATAAATGTCTGCTTACTTTAAAAAATTCGAGGTGCCATGTAACATGAATAATTTTTTCTTACATGTATTAATGGTGAAGATAATAGTTTGCTTTCTGTTATCACCTTCAGATAACTTTTGTGCAACTTATAGCAAACAAAATTTCAACTTTTACAATCGATTTTATCCTGAAACTTAAAGTCTTTTGTAAATTCTTTGATATCCGACTCCAGTTTCAAGAAGACAGAAAACTAATACATTTGCTTATATTCACAATGGCAACAGATCTACACTGAAGCCAAGATGAAAATGTAAGTATTCATCATTTCAGTTTTCTCACTATCAAAAAAGTACTGACTTAGGAAGTGTGAATAGGCCTATACTGAATCATAAAAGCACCTGAGAACAGTAACATTCAAACTCACCAAGTCCCCATAGCCCTAAAGGTCTGGCATTGACACCTTATCAAAATTTGGCTTAGCTCATTAATTTCATTTAATTCTTCAACTATGAATTTTAAGTTCTATGCGAATTATATGAGCATGGCATTCTATGCGGCCAGTGATAGTTGCAATAGTCAATACTAAATTGATCACCATCGTCAGCATTTACTGAGATGGTTCAGAGTGAGAATGAGATCACTCCTACCCATGGGTATGCCATGTAAGAACAAGAAATGGATAAAAATAGGACAAATCAAAATAAATCGTTGTGGGTCATTTTCATAATCAAATTCTGAAAAACAACCAAATACACAAATAAATCTTTCTAAAATTAATATAAAATAGGTAAATTCAAAAAAATTCTTGGCAATAATTATTTCAGAAAAATATTCACTATAGAGTTACATCATGTATTGTTCTAGAGAATAAAACAAACAGAAAACATGTCTTAGCACAGTACTTCTAAGTCAAAGATATATATCAGAAATAGCTGGGGGAAATTTTGGAAAATACATAAGCATAAGCATAAGCCCCTCTCACCCTGAAGATCTGGATTCAGCAGATCCAAGGTGGGGCTCACCACCTTGTAACATTACCTTATAATGTTTAATTAAACATTAATTACATGGTAACTTAAATGCCCCCTCAAGTGGGAAACTGCTTTAAAATAGTAACATTGACTCAATGTGAAAGTCTGTCTCATCCTATTTATTTATACCCCTTTCTTATTCTAGTAGGAATTATGAGATTATACAAGGACGTACAAAATGTGTAGCAAAAGAGTATAAATTAAGAGGTGAAAAAAATGAAGGAAAAAAAAAGGAAGGAGTAGGCCTTGTTTCCTTCAGGTGTTCCTATTGGTATTCAGAGGGGATGAAGAGAGCATCCCATTGATACTATATTTTTAAAGGAATGGATGGGTGTTAATTTTGAAAATGCCAGCTTCATATTGCAAATAGACGGTATCCTGACCCATTTGAGCTCTTGAGTCTTTTTGTGTGGGCCCAGGAAAAGGAGGTGAGGAATGGGACGGTGCCATGGGACGTTCAGACCCCTAAGTGGCTGAGGCTGGCAACTGGTAACTTTTTTTTTTTTTTAATTTCAGTAGAGAAAATTCCTTACTCTAATACCAAGATACCCTCAATCACCATTCTGTGAACGCTACAAAAAAGCACTGCTTCATTTGATGAGGATTCCAAAATACTTTCACATCTTGTTAATTCATTCAATGCCTACCAAAACTTGCCTCGTTCAAATGAGTAAATATTTACCAGTAAGACAGCCATCGCTGACTGAAGTAAAACAAGATTATTTGTTGCTACATAAGGAGCAGTCATAGATCAACAGAGCTCAGTGCTGCTAATGCCAGCCAGCCACAACTACAGACCAGAAATACTCTCCCTTTCTTCAATTCTTACAGGAGTAAAAAAATGGAAAACACTTGGCATTTCTTGGAAGACTAGCTCACTTCAGTTTTACCACCTAAACTCTCTTACACTATTATGCAAAAAAAGAGTCATTCTTCACTTCTAGTATGACTTCGCATTAAAATAAAAATCCTCCTGAGAAAGAGAAGAAAACATTCCTTTTAATACAAGCTTCTAGTTTTCATAATTAAAAGCCTGTACTGGGAGAAAAGAGGGAGATTCCAGCTTTTCCTTAAAGAGATAATTGTCCCCACTTTCCATAATATGAGTTAAAATCAGAAATTATTTTTGATTGTGCAAGAGTGCAAGAACACCAAAATAAAGCTGAACTTTCATCCAACTCAACCTAATCAAACCTAATTATATTGATAGGCTTTTTTTCAGCATAGTCTGAATTGCTCAGTGATATGAATTAATTTCAACAACAGGCTAATCTCTAAAATAGAGTAACAGCATTTTCAAGTGTTCCTGTCCATAGAATATTTGGATTTTAGTACCGTGAAATTGTTATAATATCTGTATTTATTTTAACATATACTGGGTCATGAAATTGTTGAAAATATATCATTTCTTTATTCTTCCTGCCTACTCACACATCCCCAAAGCAAGTGGAAGGCCAAAATTAAAAAAAGAAAATGTGCTTGCTCCATATGATTATTTTGAAGGTACACTAATAAAAATCAAAAAAAGATGCATATCCCAGTTTTTGCATATATTTTTCTTATCCTTGAAACTTTTGAACTTAAGAGAATAAAAATAGTACTAATGATATCATAGAGCCCGGACCATTTCCTCTTTCTGCATTTCCTTAAAAATTTTAAAACAACAGGACATGAAATCCAGTTCCTTTAGAGCTACCATTGTCTAACCTTCAACACTTCACCTTCTCATTCAGATTCCTGGAAAACATCCATATATCTCTTAAGATTCTGGGTCACTTGAAATTTTGCTTTTTTTTATTAATAATTTTGCTCTTTTCATTTTTCAGTAGGGAAAAACCCTACTGAAAAAAAAGTTTTATTACAATGAGAAGCATAACTGCATGAAATGTATCATAAAACATAGATCTGAACCCTAAGGCAATTATATGCCTTAAGGTTTTTAGCACCTTTGAATGATATATGCTAATTTTCTGACATTTCCTTGAGAGACCTGGATGTAAGTCATTAGTTAGATGGAATAAGTTCCAAAAGCATCTGTGTGTCAAGGAGCTAGAATAAGACTAGAATTACTTGTCCAAGGCATAATATCATTCAGAAAGATATATAAAAATATTATAGTAAATTTTCAGCATATAAAGGAATTTGAGCTTTCTTCCTTTTTCTCTTTCTTTCTCCCTTCTTTCCTTCTTTCCTCTTTTCTTTTCTTTCTTTCCTTCTTTCTTTCTTTCTTTCTTTCTTTCAGAAAGGGAGCAGGGAAGGGGCAGAGAGAGAGGGAGACACAGAATCTGAAGCAGGCTCCAGGCTCTGAGCTGTCAGCACAGAGCCCAATGCAGGGCTTGAACTCAAAAACCGTGAGATCATGACCTGAGCCAAAGTCAGATGCTTAACGAGCTAAGCCACCCAGGAGCCCAAAGTTACCTGTCTTGAAATGCAAATATTGATAATCAAGTAAAATTTTACAGTAAAAAGCATATGTAATTTTTCTGATGGAAAATTTAAATTATTGCAAATGTAGTATTCAAAGCATATATAGAATATGGCTTTAATTAGATTAAAAATACACGTTTCCACCACATATATGAACCCAGAATTTCACAAAGGTTTAAAAGTTGGCTTGCAAAAATATGTATGATGTATGTTATAAAATCTGAAATAAGTGGATACAGAAAACTAAACAAGGGAAGATGAAATGAAGAAAGGTAAAGATAATACACAAAGCATGCATTGTAAGAAGAATCTAAAATGCGGATCTAATCTTTTTAATATCTAACACACACACAAAACAAGTGACATAAAAAAAAGTTATGTAAGTCCTAATAACCATAGCACTGACACCAAAAAGAAGCGGTACTATAATTCTTGGTGATGAGACAGAGGAAAATTTCTTCCATGGGTCAGGTCATCATATAAAGAACAACATGTTAAGAACTTAAAAATAGAAATAACAATAATTATAGCCACCAGTACTTATGGAGAGCTTACTAGGTGCCAAGAACTGTACATAAATTAACTTGTGTAATCTTATAACCCTCAGAGATAAGAACAATTATTGCCTTTATCGTACAGATGAAGTAACTAAGGTATGAAGAGGTTAGCTCACCCGATCAAGGACACACAGCTAATAAGCAGAGGAGCTAGGTTGTCCTCAAAAATATTACAATAAATATCAGTGAAAGAAGTTCCACAGAGAAGGGGCTAGTTTGGATTGATCAGTACATGGATATATTGCAGAGATAATATAAGAACGTAGCAATTGTACACCTCTCAGGCTACCTACCCTCCACAAACGCTGCTTCTCAATCAAGTTCTTTGAGAAGAGTCAGAAATTGGTGACTGTGATGTTTCCACACCCCAAGATGTCCCTAAACACAGCTAGTCTACACTGTTGTTTAAAAATATCTTTGAATACATGTATAAAAGATTATAATAAAGATGTTTTAGTTAACAGTAATTACATAATTCTTCACTTTCTTATTTCTGAATCAAAAATATAAACTGTGAGGGGCACCTGGGTGGCTCAATCGATTAAGCGTCCGACTTCGGCTCAGGACATGATCTCGCAGTTCGTGGGTCCGAACCCCGCATCAGGCTCTGTGCTGACAGCTCAGAGCCTGGAACCTGCTTGGGATTCTGTGTCTCCTCTCTCTGTTCCTCCCCTGCTCACGCTCTGTCTCTCTCTCTCTCTCAAAATTAAATAAAGATATATTTATTTATCTATATATATTTATATATATTCATATATATTTATAAACTATGGGCATTTAATTTTTTTTGATTGGGGTAAGTAGTATTAATTATTTTTCTCCCCAAAAGAAACTAGCTGAAATTCTGTGGGCTTTCCAGCTCTATCTGAAATAAGTTTTGCTCAAGTAAGTAAAAATACCCTGCCAAAAAATACCTGTCAGTAGAGTATAAATACCAAGAAAATCTGGGACTTAACTGCACAAAAGAATACACCAAGACTAGCTGATGTAAGCCATCAATTTTGCAATAAGGGATTAATTATGTCCATACCTATTAGTGGCAGCATAGTGCATAAATACTGTATAAACACAGAATGTTAATAATTTTTAGGTCCTAGAATAGAAATGAAGCCATTATTTACAGTCTAAGCATGCTCACTGAACAGAATGCAAGGCATGTTGCCAACATTCTTTAGTGTCATTTATGTTTGATCTCAAAGAAGCCTCTCGTTTTACATATTGTAAAATTATTTATAAACCCTTCCATGCTTCTCCCCCAAGTTCTTCTCTTAAAGAACTATTTTTAACCCATCACACGTATAATAAATACCTCCTTTATGTACACAATGATGGCCTTACAAGCCTACCATGATTGTTTTAAGTTACTCTGCTAGCATTGGGAAAAAGTCGATTTGAATAATTTATAGCTCTATTCACTGTAACCAGTGGGATCTATACAAGATGATCTCCTCTGGTCAAAGACTTATTCTATGAACACAGAACAAAATTCTTCTCACTAAAGCTAACCAGATGTCAAACCCACTGTCTCACTAACAACTGACCCAACAAAAGAACATCTTAATAAAGTTGCAAAATAAAACATAAGTCAAGGTCACTGTAGGTATAAAAGATATCATATGTCTTCAGTCAAGATACCCAATCAAATACCCTTCTATCCTTCTTGTACTACAGAGGCTAGAAAACTGGAAACATTACTTCTTAGATGCTTTGCAACTAAAGTTCTAACTATGCAACTAAAGCATTCTTGCATAGGCACAACTAGGAACTGCAGTGAACAATGAGATTAGGTGACAGCCAGCTAGAGGGGACTAGGGTAGCTACAGCTGCAGTTCTCCTGGCTCCGTCATCTCCATCTGGGTAAAATCTAAACACTACTCCCTGTCTCTCCCAGAAATTTTGTATGCTACCTGATACCCAGTGAGAAATCCCTCTCCATTTTAGACAGCTAGGATGGATGCCATGGTCCGCAGCAAAAGCCACAAGCTAAAGACAACAATATTTTAAGAATGAGCAACTTATTAAAGCTCGTGCAGAAATGCTCATGGACAACTAAGTATATAAAAGAGAATGAGAAGACTTTCAAAAAAGAAAGGTAAAAAGCAGAGATGTTCCCGAGTAGAACCCCAACACACACAAACTGAAGAACCACATTTTATCCAAATGGTAGGGCAAACTTTCCTGCATTTTATCACAGGGGTATGACTCCGCTAGAAGAACAGGTGAGAAAGGTGCAATCAATTCTAGCTTAAATATTTGCAATAATATTTGCCTTTTACTAAATTAGTTTTTAAAAGCAAGTCACAAGATCATAAAATCTTGTTGTTTTAAGTACTAACAAGTAGTTCCATATTCAGTAAAGACAGCTGGAACAGGTTTGGCCTCATTCAACACTCAAATCCCTTCCGATCAGCCAACATGGAAACAGCAGGTACAGAATGAGGAAGGCTGGGTTTCAATTCCAAATTTGCCACTTCCTTGCGATAAATGGATGACGTGAGTAAAATATCTTTGGAATTAAATGAGATGTCTGGCATTTGGTGGGTATTTAATACATAACAGCTGAATTAGAACCAAGTGGAGAAAAAACAATACAAATACATTAAAATTTAATCTAAGTTAACAGTTCAGGATACTAATAGGAGTCATAAAACAATGCTATATGACAGAAGATATTCTTATTTTAGGATTTAAAGAAAACATAACAGGAAAACGAGTAGGAATTAGTAAAGAAAAGTTGACAGAGGTCAAATTTGAGCTGGTCTCTTAAAAGTGATGTGAATTACCCCAAATTTATTTATCTTTTCCGTCATATATTGACTGCTGACTACATGCAAGGCACAGTTCCAGGTACTGAGGATACAACAGTGGAACAATAAACAGTCCTTACATTCCAGGGGGAAAAGAACAAAAATAGACAAAGGAAAAGGGACAGAGGACGAGAAGGAAGGAAGGGAGGGAGGAGACACAACTAAAAAAAAAGATCACATAGTGGGTCAGGGCTATACAGAAAATATCGTGTAATGTGATAGCAAATGACTTGTTGGGTCAAGGATGCTTTCTCAAAGTATATTTAAGTTGCCAGTTTGAATGACAAGAGTCCGTGTGAAATCAGGGGTTAGAGGCCTGGGCAACAACCTGTGCAAACGCCCTAAAGCAGAAGCTAGACAGATATAAGGGACTGAAAGTAGCAAGAGGGTGAAACATAATCAGCAGGGGGTCCAGCAGGGAGCCAGGAGGCTGGAGAGGCAGAAATGGGCGGTGGTTCTCAACCTTGACTGTCTGTTAGAATTACCAGCTAGCTTCTGTAAAAATACTGAAGTCTGGGTTCCATTCAGACCAAATACATCAGACTGTCTGATGATAGGGCCTACACACTGGAAGACTTTCTCTCTCTCTTTTTTTTTAAATTGTTTTTAATGTTTATTTTTGAGAGACAGAGACAGAAAGAAAGAGAGACAGAGTGCGAGCAGGGGAGGGGCAGATAGAGAGGGGCAGATAGAGAGGGAAACAGAATCTGAAGCCGGCTCCAGGCTCTGAGCTGTCAGCACAGAGCCTGACGTGGGGCTCAAACCCACGAACTGTGAGATCATGACCTAAGCCAAAGTTGGAAACTTTACTGACTGAGCCACCCAGGCGCCCCTGGAAGAATTTCAAAGTTCCTTGGGTGATTCTAGTAGGCAGCCAAAGTTGAAAAGCAGTGATGGAGGGCTCATAAGTGAGGGTAAGGCATTCTTGTTTTATTCTAAGTATGACAGGAAGCTATTGACAGATTCTAAGCAGGGAAATGACATGATCTGATTTACTTCTCCTATTCCTTACAGAATAGATTATGGGATGCAATATATTCTAATTAAATACCTACACATGTTTAATATCTACAAAAAAGAGTATAATTTAAATGTTTTCACCAAGAGATAAATTTTAAGATAAATAAATTGAAAGCTGTAAAATATTAATGAAAGAAAGTGAAGAAGGCAAATAAATGGAAAGATCTTCTATGCTCATGGATTGAAAGAATTAGTATTGTTAAAATGTTCCAAAGCCTAAAGCAATCTAAAGGTTCAATGTAATCCCTACCAAAATTCCAATGGCATTTTTCACAGAAATAAAACAAACAAACAATCCTAAAATGTGTATGGAACCAGCCACAAAAGGCACTGATTAACCAAAAAGTCTTGAGAAAGAACAAAGTTGGAGATATCACACTTACTCATTTCAAGCTAAAGTAATAAAAACCGTATGATACTGGCATAAAAAGACACATAGATCAATGGAACAGAATAGGGAGCTCAGAAATAAACCCACACATACATGGTAAACAAATTTATAACAAAGGGGTCAAAAAAAAAAAAAAAACCAAAAAACCAAAGGAGTCAAGAACATACATTTGGGAAAGGATATTCTCTTCAATAAATGGTATTAGGGAAACTGTAGAGCCATATGCAAAATGAAACTGAACCTCTATCTTAGACCATACATAAAAAATCAACTCAAAATGGACTGAAGACTTGAATGTTAAGACCTGAAACCACAAAATTCCTAGAAGAAAATATAGATAGTAAGCTCCTTGACATCAGTCTTGGATTTTTTTTAATGTTTATTTATTTATTTTGAAAGAGTGTGAGCAAGCATGAGCAGGGAGGGGCAGAGAGTGAGAAGGAGAGAATCCCAAGCAGGCTCTGTGCCGACAGCCAACATGAGGCTCAATCCTACTCAGACACTTAACTGAATGAACCACCCAGATGCCCCAGTATTGGATTTTTTGAATGTGACTTCAAGAGCAAAGGCAACAAACCCCCAAATAAACAAGTGGGACTGCATCAAACTAAAAAGAAAAAGCTTCTGCACATCAAAGAAAACCAACAAAATGAAAATGCAACTTACTGAATTAAAATATTTGTAAGTCATATATCTGATAAGAGGTTAATATCCAAAACATATGAACAACTCATACAACTCAATGGGGAAAAAAACACAATTTGATTTTAAAATGGGGAGAGGACCTGAACAGACATTTTTCTAAATGGCCAACAGGTACAAGAAGAGGTGCTCAGCATCACTAATCATCTGGAAATGCAAATAAAACCACAATGAGATCACCTCATACCTGCTATTATCAAAAAGACAAGAGATAACAAATGCTGGTAAAGATGTGGAGAAAAGGCAACACTTGTGCACTGTTGGTGGGAATGTAAATTGAATGTACAGCCACTATGGAAAGAGTATGGAGGTTCCTCAAAACATTCAAAATGTAACTACCGTGTGATCCAGCAATCCCACTCCTAGTGCAGGAGATACCTGCACTCCTGTGTTCACTGTGACATTATTCACAAGAGCCAAGATAAACAACTTAAGTGTCCATCCTCAGGTGAATGGGTAAAGAAAATATGTTTTTACACATATAATGGACTATTATTCAGCCATGAGAAAGCAGGAAGTCTTGCCATTTGTGACAACATGGATGGACCCCAAGGGCTCCTGCCATTTGTGACAACATGGACGGACCCCGAGGGCATTATGTTAAGTAAAATAAATCAGACATAGACAAATACATACTCTATGGTATCACTTACATGTAGAATCTTTTAAAAAAAGTCAAACTCTTAGAAAAAGAGGGTAGAAAAGTGGTTTGGTTGTCAGGGGCTGAGAGGAAATATGGAGAGGCTGGTAAAGGGTACAAACTTTCAGGTATAAAATAAATAAGATCTGAGGATACAATGTAAAATGTGATGACTATAGCATTATATAATTGATACTTGTGAAAACAGTAGAACTTCAATGTTTTTATCAAAAGAGAGAGACAGAGACAGAGAGAGAAATACCTACAAATATTCAACCAACATAACTGATGTGTTCTTAAAAATCCAATGACGTAAAATTCCACATGTCAAATACGTTTTCCACCAAATTCTCAACAATGGGTCTACAGATAGTGGGCTGGAGCTACTGGAGATGTTCATCACTATAGTAGATCCTGGCAAAAGCAAATGATGCTAGACTGCTACCTGGCTGTGGGGGTTAGGGTGGATGAGGAACAGGCTAAGAAGTCTGCTATGGCTGCATTACTTGACAACTCTTTTGATCAGCTTAATGTGTACCCTGTGGCACTTTCCCAGCAAAACCAGAGCTGCTCTCTCTAAACTGATCCCCATGGGAGAGACACTGTGCAGCAGGGAAACAAGCACTTCTTCACGAGGTGGGAGACAGGGAAGAGTTGATGGATTAAGGGAGGGTCATTAGGGATAAATGTGGAGTCTCCTGCCCGAAGCAGCACAGAAGGAGGCTTGCCAAGAGGAAAGAGACAGACTGATGGAAATAGCGGTCAACCTCACGTGGCTCACCTTCTCACCTGGGTGAGGGCGTTAATGGACATCACTCCTCTCCTGTGTAGAGCGTGTCTGCCTGCAGCGACCTAATTCTGAAAGACTTTAAGGGAACCACAGGAAGCATCACAGGATCTGGGAACTGCCAAAGGCCCCCTTCAGATTGTTAATCTCTTAACAGGAGTCCACAGAACATAAAATCAGGAATGTGGCAACTTTTACCATCTTAAATCCCCAACTACTTCAATTCTAAGGCCCCAATGGCACTAAATGAGCTCTGGTAAAGAATACCTTTCCCTTTGCTGTCTGTTTTCACTATCTCTCTAGTTTTGTCAAGTGGCTTTTATTTCAAATACCTCAGAAAGCCCTGTTTCTACAATGAGACTGGCTTGTAAATCAGCAATAAAGTTCTACATATTCAGAAAGTGGTTTGGATCCTAAGTACATGTATTTTTTGAACAGAGGAAAAACAGACAAACAAAGCATTTAGGAATCAAAAAAGGCAACTAGACAAAAAAGATTAGAAGGATATATTTCCTTTTTATTTCCAGGTATAAAATGTTTACAAAATACACTGGCACATACAAAAATTGTGAATTTCAAAACCAAATCAAAGTTATATTCTTCTTTCTTTTCTTTTTTTGACATATTCCTCATAAAAAGAATATGGATATATAACATCATCATTAAATTCACTAACTTCTAGCAAACTCCTCATTCTTACCGTAATCTCTGATGACTATAAATGCCTCAGGACCCTTAAAAGATTGCCCTAAGGATTGCCCTAACTTCTTTAAGTGGAAAATAAATGGCCATGATTAGATATAAGAAAATTAGGAACAAAAATATATAAAAAATAACAGCATATACATGAGACATGGAGGAGGGAATAAAAAAGTTTTTGTTTTTTCTTTTAGAATGTGTTTGAACTTAAATGACCATCAACTTAACATCGACTGCTATAGAGTGTTGTAAGTTAACTTTCATGGACACCACAAACCCAAAACTTATCATAGATACACAAAAAATAAAGAAAAAGAAAGCCAAATACCACTACAGAAACTCATTGATCACAAAGAGTGCAAGAGGAGAAAGGAACAGAGAAGAACTACAAAAATGACCAGAAAACAATGAACACAGTGGCAATCACTACATACCTATCAATAATTACTTTAAATATAAATGGCCGAGGGGTGTCTGGGTGGCTCAGTAGGTTAAGCGTCTGACTTTGGCTCAGGTCATGATCTCACGGTTCGTGAGTTCGAGCCCAGCGTCGGACTCTGTGCTGACAGCTCAAAGCCTAGAGCCTGCTTCCAATTCTGTGTCTCCCTCTCTGCCTCTCTCCCACTCATGCTGTGTGTGTGTGTGTCTCCCAAAGATTAACATTAAAAAAAATTTTTTAACATAAATGGCCGAAATGCTCTAATAAAAAAAAAGACCCATCTATATACTGCCTACAGGAGACTCATCTCAGACCTGAAGATACATACAAAATGAAAGCTAAGGGATGGAAAAACATTTAACATGCAAATGGACATGAAAAAAAAAAGGCCAGGGTAGCAATAGGTATAGTATAGTATCAGGTATCCCAGACAAAATAGTTTTTAAAACAGACTGTAACAAGAGATAAAAAAAGGGTATTACAAAATGATATAGGGATCACTCCAACAAGAGGATATAACAATTGTAAATACCTGTGCACCCAACACTGGAGCACCTAAACACATCAAGCAAATATTACTGAATACAAAGGAAGAAATTAATGGTAATACTATAATAGTAGGGGACTCTAACACCCCGCTTACATCAATAGATGGATCATCCAGGCAGAAAATCAGTGAGGAAACTATGTTTGAATGACACATTAGACCAAATGAATTTAACAGAGACAACAGAACATTCCATCCAAAAACAACAGATGACATATTCTTTTCAACACATGTTGACATTTTCCAGAACAGATCACATGTTAGGCCACAAAACAAGTCTTAATAAATGTAAGAAGACTGAAATCTCTTCTGACCACAATGGTATAAAACCAGAAATCAATCACAAGAAAAAAACTGGAAAAAACACAAACACATGGAGGATAAATGATACTAAAACAACCAATAGGCCAATGAAGAAATTTAAAAAAATACATGGAGACAAATAAAGATCGGAAAACACAATGGTCCAAAATTGTTGGGATACTGCCAGAACAGTTCTAAAAAATATACAGCAATACAGACTTACCTCAAGAAACAAGAAAAAACTCAATCTAATTTTACACCTAAATGAACTAGAAACAGAAGAACAAATAAACCTATAGTGAGTGGAAGGAAAGAAATAATCAGAGCAGAAATAAATGGCATAGGGACCAAAAATAATTAAATAAAAATTGAAAAAAAAATCAAATCAATGAAACCAAGAGATGGTTCTTTGAAAAGATAAAACTGATAAACCCTCAGCCAGACTCATTCAGAAAAAGAGAAAGGACCCAAATAAATAAAATCAGAAACCAAAGAGGAGATATAACAACTGACACAACAGAAATACAAAAGTTTATAGGAAAATACTATGAAAAATTATATGCCAACAAATTGGACAACATGGAAGAAATGGATTAATTCCTAGAGACATATAGTCTTCCAAAACTGAATGAGGAAGAAACAGAAAATCTGAACAGACCAATTACTAGTAACAAAATAGAATTGGTAATCAAAGAACTACCAAAAAATAAAAGCCAGGACCACAAGGATTGACAGAAGTGAATTCTACCAAACATTTAAAGAAGAGTTAGTACCCATTCTTCCATTCTTCTCCAACTATTCAAAAAAAAAAAAAAAAAAAAGGAAGAGGAAGGAAAGTTTCTAAATACATTCTATGACATCAAATTACCCTGATACCAAAACCAGACAAAGATACCACAAAAAAGAAAACTACAGGCCAATATCCAACAAAACATTAAATGGATCACTCACCATGATCAAGTAGAATTTATCCCAGGGATGTAAGAATGGTTTAATATTTGCAAATCAATTCACATGATACATACTGACAAAATAAAGGATAAAAATAATGACCATCTCATTAGATGCAGAAAAAGCATTTGACAAAGTACAACATCCATTCATGATAAAGACTCTTAAAAAAGTAGGTTTAGAGGGAACATACCTCAACATAATAAAGACCATATATGAAAAACCCACAGCTAACATACTCAATGGTGAAAAACTGAGAACTTTTCCTCTAACATCCGGAACAAGATAAGGAAGTCCACTCTTGCTACTTTTATTTAACATAGTTCTGGAAGTTGAAGCCATCATACTCAGACAAGTAAAATAAATAAGAGGCATCCATATTAGTAAAGAAGAAATTAAACTGTCACTATTTGCAGATGAAATGATACTATACATAGAAAATCCTAAGGACTCCACCAAAAGACTATTAGAAGTGATCAGTGAATTCAGTAAAGTTGTAGGATACAAAATTAATACCCAGAAATTGGTAGTGTTTCTATACACTAATAACAATTTAGCAGAAAGAGAAATTAAGGGAAAAAACCTATTTACAATTGCACCAAAAAGAATAAAATACCTAGGAATAAACCTAACCAGGAAGTGAAAGACCTGTTCCCTGAAAACTGGTGAAAGAAACTGAAGATAACACAAATGGAAAAAGACATTCCATGCTGTTCACAGACTGAAAGAATTAATATTGCTAAAATGTCCATGCTACCCACAGCAATCTACGAGTTTAATGCAAACCCTACCAAAATACCAACAGCATTTTTCACAGAACTAGAACAAATAATACTAAAAGTTGTATTTTGGAACCACAAGACTCCAAATAGCAAAAGCTATTTTTTTTCAATATATGAAGTTTATTGTCAAATTGGTTTCCATACAACACCCAGTGCTCATCCCAAAAGGTGCCCTCCTCAATACCCATCCCCCACCCTCCCCTCCCTCCCACCCCCCTTCAACCCTCAGTTTGTTCTCAGCTTTTAAGAGTCTCTTATGCTTTGGCTCTCTTCCACTCTAACCTCTTTTTTTTTTTTCCTTCCCCTCCCCCATGGGTTTCTGTTAAGTTTCTCAGGATCCACATAAGAGTGAAACCATATGGTATCTGTCTTTCTCTGTATGGCTTATTTCACTTAGCATCACACTCTCCAGTTCCATCCACGTTGCTACAAAGGGCCATATTTCATTCTTTCTCATTGCCACGTAGTACTCCATTGTGTATATAAACCACAATTTCTTTATCCATTCATCAGTTGATGGACATTTAGGCTCTTTCCATAATTTGGCTATCGTTGAGAGTGCTGCTATAAACATTGGGGTACAAGTGCCCCTATGCATCAGTACTCCTGTATCCCTTGGGTAAATTCCTAGCAGTGCTATTGCTGGGTCATAGGGTAGGTCAGCAAAAGCTATTTTAAGAAAGAAGAGCAAAGTTAGAAATATCACAATTCCAGGTTTTAGGACATACTACAAAGCTGTAGTAATCAAAACCGTGTGGTACTGGCACAAAAACAACACACAGATCCGTGTAACAGAATAAGAGCTCAGAAATAAACCACATCTATAGGTTCAATTAATCTATGACAAAGGAGGCAAGGATACACAGTAGGGAAAAGTCTCTTCAATAAATGTGGACAATTACATGCAAAGAATGAAACTGGACCATTTTCTTATACTGTACACAAAAATAAACTCAAAATGGATTAAAGACCTAAATGTGAGACCTGAAATCATTAAAATTCTAGAAGAGAAACAAGCAATAATTTCTCTAACACCGGCCCTAGCAACATTGTCCCTAGATATGTCTCCTAAGGCAAGAAAAACAAAAGCAAAAATAAACTATTGGGATTAGATCAAAATAAAAAGCTTTTTTTTTTTTAAATTAAGTCTTTTAATGTTTATTTTTGAGAGAGAGAGAGAGAAAGAGAGAGACAAAGAGAAACAGAGAGTGAATGGGGAAGGGGCAGAGAGGGAGGGAGACCCATAATCTGAAGCAGGCTCCAGGCTCTGAGCTGTCAGCACAGAGCCTGACACGAGGTCTGAACCCATGAACCGTGAGATCATGACCTGAGCCACAGTCCAACGCTTAACAGACTGAGCCACCCAGACACCCCAAGATAAAAAGCTTTTGCATAGCAAAGGAGACAATCAAAAAAATGCAATGAATGGTTAAAGATATTTGCAAACAATATATCTGATAAAGGGTTAATAACCAAAACACATAAAGAACTGATATAATTCCACACCAAAAAGCCCTCAAATAATCTGAGTAAAAAATGGGCAGAGGACCCAAACAGATATTTTTTCAAGAAGACATACAGATGGCAGACACATGAAAAGATACTCAACATCACTCATCAGGGAAATGCAAATCAAAACCACAAGGAGATGTCACCTTATAACTGTCAGAAGGGCTAAAATAAAAAAGACGAGAAGTAACGAGCATTGGTGAGGATATGGAGAATAAGAAACCCTCATGCACTATTGGCAGAAATGTGGGAAATTGGTACAGCCACTGTAGGAAACAGTAGAGAGGTGCCTCAAAAAATTAAAAATAGAAATACCATACAATCCAATAATTCCACTACTGGGTATTTACCCACAGAAAATGAAAACACCAATTCAAAAAGATATATGTGGGGCACCTGAATGGCTCAGTCGATTGAGCATCCAACTCTTCGTTTTGACTCAGGGCATGATCTCATGGCTTGTGAGTTTGAGTCCTGTGTTGGGCTCTGTGCTGGCAGCACGGCTTCTTGAGATCCTCTCTCTCCCTCTCTCTCTGCCCCTCCCCTGCTTGCACTCTCTCTCTCTAAATAACGTTATTTTAAAAAGATCTATGCACCCCTACATTTACTGTGGTATTTACAATTGCCAATAATTTACAGTTGCCAAGAAATCGAAGCAAGCTGTATCCATCAGTAAAGAGATGTATGGATAAAGAAGATGTGGTGTGCATGCACACACACATACACGCTCACAATAGACTATTACACAGCCATAAAGAAGGATGAGATTTTTGCCACCTGCTATTACATGAATGGAGCTAGGTGGTATTATGCTAAGTGAAATAAGTCAGACTGATAAAGATAAATACCTTATAATCTCATTCATATGTCAAACAAAACAAACCTGCAAAATGCAGAATTAGACCTATGTATACAGAGAACAAACTGATGCTTGTCAGGCGGGTAGGGAGGATAGGCAAAATGCATGAATGAGAGTAGGAAATACAGGCTTCCAGTTATGGAAAGTATAAGTGACAAGAATAAAAGGCATAGCACAGGGAATATAGCCAATGATATTGTACTAGCGTTGTACGGTGATAGAGGTTGCTACACGTTGTGTTGAACACCGCATAACACATAGAGAAGTTGAGTTACTATGTTGTACACCTGAAACTAATATAACATTGTGTGTCAATTATACTCAAATAAAAAAAAAAGAAAAAGAAAAAAAAAAGATTACCTCAAGACCCTAGTCAAAATTACTGTAAAGTAAATTTAAAACCAAAGTACTGGCTAACACAGAGGGTCAAGTATAACAATGTGTTCTTACCAATAGTACCGGATTTTATTACACAGTGTCCTTAAATTTGGAGCCATTCCACAGAGAATCCCCAAATTTGAGATTCCTTCCCTCTTCAAGTTTACGGATCTCATGTTTTTGGATCACCAATGATAGTAAATGAAATACCTTTCAGACTAAAGTTCCTTATTTGGTAGGATTCCTTGGTCACTTGTTTTCTTCCTTGGGGTAATGGATTTGGTTTTATTGTAATGTTTATTTTTATGCACATGCCCAAAGGCCTCCTTAGTGCGTTTTTAGAAATCTAATAAATACCTCATGATAACTAAATTTGTTAAGATAACACAAAAGATTTTGTCCATTATTTAAGAAGTACATGGTTTCAATTAAAAAAAGGAGTCCAGTGCAGAGTTTTAAAAAATTATAAAAGATCTGAATATCAAATTTGGATACTTAAAAAAATATATATAAAATCTATTGTCTTTTAAGTGGAAAATTTGTGTAACAAAAGCAGTTCTTCAAGATGAACCTTTATAATTGCCCAGTTAAACATTAAGGCACACTTTGCCTTTTTGCAGTATACAAGTTTAAAAGATTATGAGTTAAGCCAGCAAATATCCAGCCTTTTCAACACATTAACTTTGTGCTGCATCCTGTCATCTACACAGTCCAAGTAGTTCTAGTTGCGAGCTTAAGGTAAAACACTGTAAGCGTCACTGCCCTCAACTTTTGACTCTGTCTCTGTCAAAATGAGAGCCTAAGGTACATTTTATAAGGTTTCAGTTATAAAAATAACACACTCTTGAGATGGACTTCTGTCAGTTGAAGACAACCATTAATTTTTTGAAATTCCTCCATTCCATTATGTTGTTTTTAAAAAGCTGGCAAGTGGAAAAACAGACCAATACTGAAAACCAAACTGATGTGACAAGAATCCTAGCATGCTAAAGCAAATGAGGCTAATGTGAAAGAAAGCATTCCAAATAAAAACAGATGGTTGTGCAGGGCCTCAGCCCAGTTCCCTGTTATCTCAGAGTGAGCCTCATTGTCTGCTGCTTATTGTTTTTAAAGATGTACAATCTAGCAGGCAAAAAAAAAAAATGGCTTGAAAATTAATAAGCTAGAAACCATTGTACAAGCTTTGGCTAATTTGAGGTATAAACTTTGGCACTTAACCTTTCTCATCCTTAATTTTGAAAGTCAGGAAATTCCACTTCACTGGCATATTTTAGAGTAACTAGTCAGTTAACTTTTGGTAAATAACTTTGACCACTTCAAAGAGGCTGCAAAAAGAGATTATTAAATTATCACAAAACTTTATCTTGGAAAAACATTGGAAATACATAGAAACTTATAACTCTAGAACCAAAATGAGTTTGTCTCAGAATAGTCTCCTGCTTTATCCTATAAGAACTTATTCTCAGAAATCAGAAGTCGATCTAAATAATCTCCCTTTTTCTATATTACAGAATGCTATAAATAGAGAAGCTCTGAAATGTTTTTATGAGAATGAGAACAATGTCTGAAGAATCACACCTATCCCTGACATGCATAAAAATAAAAGTCATTCTACTTAAAATATTTTTAGATTTCCCAAGCCTCAAAGATGGTGCATATTTAACTGAGTATCTTCTTCATGCCAAACACTGTGCTGTGGTCTAGCCCACCGGTTCTCAGTTCTGCTGGGCTCAATACCCCTATTTTATAAACAATACTTTGTAACATTTGCTTTATAAACCTGAAAAAATCATAGGTAATACAATGTACTTACACACCTAATTTCAAATAAAAACATTGGATAATGCCTAAACTTCAGTATGGAGAAAGTAACTTGTTATAAAGTAGTACATAACTTCAAACAGATATATGGGCACAACTACACCAAAACACATAATGATGAAGTCAGATGTCTATAGCTACAGATATAGAACCACTATGGATATGAAAACAGTACAGGCTGATGCAGGTGTGCTATATTTGTAACTCAAATACCATGAATGGCAATGCTTTCAGTGACATGATCTTCTAAAATGGTCAGTGTGGTAGGCAGAATAATGCCCCCAAACAAAGATGTCCAGGAGCCTGTGAATACATCACTTTGCATGACAAAAGGAACTTTGCAGATTTGACTACATTAAGGACCTTGAGAAGGGAGATTATCTTGGATTACCCATGTGGGCCCAATTTTATAACATGAGTTATAAAGCTGCAGGACCTTTCCCAGCTGTGGTCAGAGAGAGGGCAGCATGATCACTCGGTGCTCCCTTGCTGGTTCTGAAACATAAGGGCTCTGGGCAAGGACTGGAGAGAGTTCAATCTAGAAGCTGAAAAAGGAAAGGCACAGGCGAATTCCTCCATAACCTGGGTATAAGGAAAGACTTTCTAACCATGACTCAAAATCTAGACATAATAAGACAAAATATTAATAAATTTAACTACAAAACAATCTTTTTTTAAATTTTATGGGGCACAAAATAATTTATTCATACATACAACCAAAGGACAACTGACAAACTGAGAGAAAATACGTGCGGCATATATCAGAGACAAAAGCAAAATGGCTAATACGTCATAAACTCAAAAACTGATGGGAAAAAAGGCCAAAAACTCAACAGGAAAGCAGGCAAAAAAAGTGAGTAGATAATTCAGTAAGAAAAGACATGATATAATGATATAATGACCCTTCAAAATAGAAAAAATTTTCAATTCTCTCGCAATATAAGAAATGCAAATTAAAACTACTCTTTAGATACCATTTCTAAGTATCAAATTGGAAAACATTAAAAAGCTTGGTAGCCCTGTCTGTTGACATTGTTGATGGGAATGCAAAATAATATAATCTTTATAGAAGAAAATTTGGCAATTTCTATCAAAACTACATATGCATTTACCTAGTAACCTCACAGTCCCACTTCTAGGAATTAATCCTGAAGATATACTTCTAACAATATAAAAACACGTATGCACAAGGTTATTCATTGCAACTTCATGTGTAATTATAAAATGTTGGGGATAAAACTAATATTTAGGAGACTGGTTAGATAAACTCTGGTATGTCCATATGAGGGCATTAATAATAGGCAAATACAAATGAAGTATGAGGACATCACTATGAAAAGGAAAGAGCAACTTCCCTCAGTTTACAATTTGTTACAAAATTCATAGAGGACACAGAATTTGCAAGCTTCACTTTTTCATCCCAACATCTACTATGTGCCCATTAAGGGAACAGAGAGTTAAACAGCACATTGTCCCTGCCTCCAAGGAGTTTACAAAGGATGGGAGAGACAAACAGCTAAATTCCATCAATTCCAAAATACATTTTACATCTCTGAAATCAGGATGCACCTTCAGTGGACAGAATCTTACAACTGCTGGCCAGCTAATTATTCTCTGACCATGTCTGAACCTGGCTTTGTATATCTCTCTGTAGCAAAAAGGGATAACTATAACCCATTTATGGTTTAGTCAACAAATTAAAGACCACTTGGGAAAAGGAATCGCAGCTATTGCCTTAAAACATTTCTGTCAACACCTTCTGTTAAAATCAAGAAAGTACCAGTATTGAAACCTAAATGGCTATCAGTAGCTTGGAAGAATATCCTGGAAATGTCTGTTGTTGACAAAGCACACAGGATGCAGACAATAGTATGTGAAATGACATGAACATCTACAGCTGAACCAAAAAAAGTCATACTCTGAAGGTAAAGAAGTTTTAGAAATGCTTCAACCATTCATCCCAGTTGTATTTTCTTTTTTCTGCATGCACAAGAGATAGATAATCTAAATTAAATCTGAAAGAGTTCTTTCATTAAGAATAAAATAAAACTGCTAACTGATAGTCTTATGTCATAACTTAATTTGCTGTACTACTTTCTTATTGGAACACAAAATAATGGCATGTCTTATAATTGATGGCACATTGGACTTAATGAAATACAGTCATTATCACAGGACAGAGCCATAAGTGCTATCCAAAAGGACATTTAAGGGCCAGTGAAACAAAGGAGTACATATAAATCAAACTGGGGACTTAACAGAAAACACAGAGATGGTAGCAGTGGAGCTAAGGCTTTTTTTTTCTTTTTTTTTTTTTTTTAATGTTTGTTTTTGAGAGAGAGAGAGAGTGAGAGAGAGAGAGAAAATGAGCAAGTAGGGGAGGGGCAAAGAAAGAGGGAGACACAGAATCCAAAGCAGGCTCTAAGCTCTGAGCTGTCAGCACCGTGCCTGGCCTGGCGCAGGGCTCAAATTCACAAACCATGAGGTCATGACCTGAGCCGAAGTTGGACCCTTAACCGACTAAGCCACCCAGGCACCCCAGGAGCTAAGTTTTGAAGAGCAAGCCAACTGGTCCTCAGGAGAAGGAGGTTCATAGAGCATGAATGGTGCAAGAAAGCATGGCTGCCTAACACAACAAGTCATGCTGAGGAGACCACAAATCATTCTTTATGACTGGAGTTCAAAGGTGAACGTTAGCTGTATGGGTTGAAGCCTCAAACCTGGCTAAGAGAGTCCTGGGGGGGCACCAAACAAAAAAAAGCACTGTGCTAAGCAACAGAATTTGAATATTATCTTACAAACTACACAAAGCGATTCAAAGGCTAAAAGCAGGGGGAAGATAGAAAAAACAAAATTCAGAGCTGGAAGGATGGATTGGGAAAAACCCAGGCTGGAAACAGGTGGAAAGCCTAGGAGGCTTGATAAGTGAGGTGAAAAGGGCTGAGCACCAGAAGTAAAGCTACTGTAGCAGGAACATAGAGAAGTACTCACATAAACACCAATAAAAATGTGTTAAGGTTCTCAGCAATTAAAAAGAACAAACTACTGATACATACAACAATGTGGATGAATCTCAAATGCATTATGTAAGTGAAAGAAACCAGACTCAAAAGGCTATTTAAATCCATTTATACACCATTCAGGAAAAGGCAAAATAGGGATAGAAAACAGATCCGTGGTTGCCAGGTGGCAGGGAGGGGGTGACTACAAAGAGGCACAAGGGAATTTTCTGAGCTGATGGAAATGTCCTATTACCTCAGTTGGGGTAGTCGTTATACAACCGAATGTATCTGTCAAAATGGACTGAATTTTACTACACGTGAATTATACATCAATAAAATAAAGAAAGAAAGAAAGAAAGAAAGAAAGAAAGAAAGAAAGAAAGAAAGAAAAAGAAAAAACAGGCACCTGGGTGGCTCAGTTGGTTGAGTGTCAGACTCCTGATTTAGGCTCAGCTCATGATCTCAGGGTTCATGGGATCGAGCTCCACATTGGGCTCACTGATGTTAAGGGCCTGCTTGGGATTCTCTTTCTCCTTCTCTCTCTGTCCCTCCCCAGCTTGCACACATTTGTGCAAGCGCTCTCGCTCACTCGCTCTCTCTCTCTCTCAAAATAAACACAAAAAAAATGTGATAAGGTGGATCACAGCCACACTCATTCATTCACATATTGCTAACGTCTGCTATTCCACTACAATAGTAGAATCATATTGTTTCAACAAGGTCCACATGGTCCACAAAGACCAAAATATTTATGATCCAGCCCTTTAAAAAAAGTTTATCAACCCTGTTATAGAGTATTGTCAGCCATTTGTATGGTTCTCATTCAAAACAAAACAAAACAAAACTTAATTGTCCATAAAACGAAAAGGAAGACAATAACAGAATGTGCATAAATACTCTATTCAAACTAACTGGAGGAAAGAAATTAGTTGTTTTCTTTCTTTCTTTTTTTAAATTTATTTATTTTTAAGTTTATTCATTTTTGAAAGAGACAGAGCATCAGCATGAGCAGGGGAGGGGCAGAGAGAGAGAAGGAGACACAGAATCCAAAGCAGGCTCTAGGCTCTGTGCTGACAGCTCAGATGCGGGGCTCGAACTCATGAACCGTGAGATTACGACCTGAGCCCAAGTTGGACGCTTAACCAACTGAGCCGCCCAGGCGCCCAAGAAATGAGTTGTTTTCTAAATAGATCCTGAATTAAATCTCCCAAAAGGAAAGAGTATATATTCAGTTCTAAATAATAGCCACAGATTTCTTTTTATAAATGTTCACAAAATCCTCATGTTATAATCCCCGCATCTTCCAATTCAACCTATTGTTTAAATTATATATTTGTTGGGTATTTTTTCCTTTTTTTTTTTTTTAATTTTCTTTTTTTTTAACATTTATTTATTTTTGAGACAGAGAGAGACAGAGCATGAACGGGGGAGGGGCAGAGAGAGAGGGAGACACAGAATCGGAAGCAGGCCCCAGGCTCTGAGCCATCAGCCCAGAGCCCGACGCGGGGCTCGAACTCACGGACCGCGAGATCGTGACCTGAGCTGAAGTCAGAGGCTTAACCGACTGAACCACCCAGGTGCCCCTCCTATTTTTTTCTTTTTAAGTTTATTTATTTTTGAGAGAGAGACAACGAGAGTGAGTAGGGGAGGGGCAGAGAGAGAGGGAGACAGAATCCCAGGACAGAAGCTGCCCTGTCAGGACACAGCCCGATGCAGGGCTCGATTTCATAAACTGTGAGATCATGATCTGAGCTGAAGTCAAGAGTTGGACACTTAACTGACTGAGCCACCCAGGAGCCCCAATATTTTTTCTTGTTGAAGTGACACGACACTGGCTTTTATTTAAGTAATTAGCTACACTCTATAAAACTGCTTCTTTATATAACTTCTACATGAAACAACTAGCTTTCCCATGTATTTGAAGTGTGAAGCGTGCATCCAAATAATTACAGATGATATCACTTCTCATTTTAAGCTGCAAAATACGGATAACAAAGCTTGTGGCATTTTTACATAAAAATCAAGCACAGGCACTATGTGAAAAATTTAAAAATGTGGTAAGGAAAAAAATTATGCCAGATGCCTACAAATGATTTTGATATATATGAGTTGCACTCATTTCATTATTAATATTTAAAATGAAGAAATGTAATAGTGTTAGTATGCATAGGCAATAATCACAATGATGATTTTAAAATTAGTTGAGTATAAACTTGAATAACCTTTTCCAATAATGGTGATACATTACAGAGAGTTATCTATACTCTCTTGGTTCTAATAAAGTATATTTGTGAAGCAACTTGGAATAAGGTTGTAGTTTGTGGCTTTACAATTTAATTTGCAAAATTCCCTATGTGTGCAATTGTCACATGCTTAGTAGCACCCTGATGAAATCTACTGAGGTAACTATTCCATACAATTATACAATGTATAATATTTATAATCTTATAATTATAAATAACATTATGCACTATAACTTATCTATGAAATTATGACAAAGAACATTATGGTTACTGGTCCTCCTAGCATGACTCTGATATTATAGGCAAGAAATATGAAATCATATTTAATAAAAATGTCCCTTCAAATTAGAAGGGACGTTTTATTCTGCTAACTTTTAAAATTTTATAATTGCATTGGGGCGCCTGGGTGGCTCAGTCGGTTAAGCGTCCGACTTCGGCTCAGGTCATGATCTTATGGTTTGTGGGTTCGGGCCTGGTGTTGGGCTCTGTGCTGACAGCTCGGATCCTGGAGCCTGCTTCGGATACTGTGTCTTGCTGTCTCTCTGCCCCTCCCCTGCTCAACCTCTGTCTCTCTCTGTCTCAAAAATAAATAAAACACTAAAAAAAATTAAAATTTTATAATTGCACTAAATTTTAAACTTTGATGAACTACAATACATTTTAAAGCACATTCTACACAAAGGAGGTAGGAGACAAGACAACCTCATTATCAAGGAGAAACTGAAAAACACATGAGACAGGAGACTTGGTGAGCCTGGGACTTGAAAAGGATTGCTCAAGTCAACAATTTTGATGATGATGACATACATTGTTGTTTGAAAATAACTTTTATAATGTAAGAAATTTAAAGGAGCTGAGGTAAGTAAATTCTTAGAGTGTAGCAAACTACTTAAATTCTTAGCTTTATGAAGGTTAGTCTATGTGGGGAAAGAAAAAAATATAAAGAAGACAGGAAGGATCACAGATTGCAGCAAAATAAGAAATCAAGAAAACAAGATGAGTTACACAGAATCATGCAGAAAGTCAGCCTCCAAGGTTGAACATTAACCATTTAAATAAATACAGCTATCTTACAATCTTGATGAGAGAAAAGTACAAAGTCAAGGCAAAGACAAGAAGCAAGTAAATAAATCCAAGACACACAGCAATGAAAACAAAGGAGAGAGAATGAAAGAAATAAAGATACTTCTGTATCTGGATGAACAGGAAGAAGTAGAAATTGTAGATTAAAGATAGAGAAGAGAATTTGGTTTGAGTTTAGCTCTAGGAAGAAACACTTAACTGAAAAATCAAAATGATTCTAAGACTTCAATCTGTTTTAGATAGTGATTATTTTCATTACAGGTCCCATGAACTTATTTGTGCTTAAATTTCTTATTGGAGCTGACTTGGCTTTTATACAAATAGTACTTTAACAAAAGAAAGATATCTCAGATCTGATGCTGTTTATGATGATGTGGAAAGAAATCTGGAAACATGCCCTTATCTGGTTGTGAAGGAAAAGAATAATAACTTGGATTTCTTTGACACTATGAAATCACTGGCTTCAACACTAAAAAAAGAATAACCAGTTAAAAGAATCTGACCTAACACTTGAGCCAAGTGATTTAAGATTTTTATAACCTATTATAAAACTTACTTTATGTACTGCCACAAATCTGTGTTAAGGCTCTGTTTTTCTTTTTCTTCATATGAAATCCAGTTCTAAAAATAGTCAAGTCTAAAAATAAAGCAAAACCCACAGATTAAGTGTAGCTTTATACATGTACAAATAACAGGGAAATCTCCACATCTTCTAGGAAAACAGATGTTGGGTTACTTATTCCCACTAAATTCTCTATGTTGGGTCAAACTTCCAGAATTTTTTCCATATTTTTCATTAATATGGACTGTATTATTATAAAACCCAAACCTGTCTTGAATTCTATTAAATTAGTTCCTCTGTCCCAGAGAGCTCAATGAGCTCTACTAATAAATATGAAAGTATGAACAAAGAGTCTTATATTTGATCTCAGGAGCTTGGTTTCTATCATGAAAACCAACTGATTAACAGTTTAAAAAATCTGCAAATGTCAATACAGTATCTATTGATTCTTTGATCCAGTTCATGCAGACAGACAGAAACAAACTCACCTACATTTTTACACTTCTCTATCCCTTTCTGAAGTCTATGCTTTCAAAAATCACTTTTCTTCTAGATATTCCTATAAAGACTAATGAGCAGAAAAGCAAAATTGGAAAAGGAGTTTCAGAATATGTGGTTTATTTGCTTATCTCTGTGCCAGTTTTCCCAATCCTCAATGGTAGCATCTTCCTACCTTTGTTTATCCATAAATCAACAAACTTAACAACAGAGTAAAAAAAACACATTAAAATAGTATTTTTGTTAATTTGCTGTCATTCTCCAATAATATATAAGAAGTCTGTTCTCAGCCTCTTAAACTAATGCTTTCAAATGTACAGATAACATTCTCAATGGCAGGATACTTTGGGTACTTTTCCAGTGGAGCTGAGATCTGATGATGGATACATACATACTCTCTTGTTTGGTTCTTCTTTTAATGAAGGGCAGAATGAGGTGACCATAATTTTCACACAGCTCAAACATATAATTTTAGGATGATTTACCACTACCAAATCACCATAAAGTGACTACAAAAACCTGAAACCGTATTGTGTAGAAAAATTGATGAGGCATAAATTAGTTCCAGCTTTCATTAGAATGAGTGTTTTTATTTTAACATGAAGAAAATAATCATGTGTATAATTCTAGAAATAATACTATTAACAAATTAAGTTAGAGTCACAAAGAAAAGAAATATTGTCCTCAAAAGTTCTTCTCCATATGATTCGAAGTAGTGGCACTTGGGAAATACATTGTGCTTGTATTTATCCTTAATCTATAGATGGAATATAAGATATTTATAGTACAATTTAACTTATTTTACAAATATATCGATGATTTGGGTGTTTCCCCCCTCCCAATTACTTGGTAGAAAAGTATTTTCATTGGAAATTAAAAAGTTGATAATTAACAGGTTGGTGAGATGATAAAATATCATCCTCAGATCACTTCTAACGAGCTAACGGAAGGATATAGACAGATGAAGTAGCATACTGAGTTAACCATCTGCCTTCTGATCTCTGACAAAGACACCAAGAGGACTGATTCATAAGAGGGGAGGGTGTTCTTCATGGCATCTGCCATAAATTAAGTTTAAGATATACTCTCTCTCAATTTCCTTAACTGTCTTTAAAAAGCCAGTAGACCTAGAATCAAATCATAAAAACTCATTTCAAAATATATTTTCAGTGAGTTCCAAGACTTGCCACCTTCTATAGAGTGTAGAAATTCATTCTTTTCCCTACACGTGTATATCTAAAGACCAAGGATATCACTACTAGTTTAATCTCTTCACCTGAATTTTTCTTAGTGATTTCATAAATCATATGCTTCTTCATAGATTTTATGTAAACTCTGGCCAATTTAACCAATAGACACAAAGTACCTTAAAGCAGCATTGAAAGGAATCTTCTCAACAGAATCATTTAAAGTATGAGCTGTTAACATTTTCTATAATCCAAAGTCATAATAAGTAACTAGTTTAAACATCATTTTTCAAAAATAAAAACATTTTAACATAAGTATATTTAGTGTCAGTAATAATAACAAAGTTAACTAAAAAATAAACTAAAAAGGCAAACTACAATCTAAAATGTAAGTAAATAATATCACATCCACTCCCCAAACTGTTCAAAAATAAAAATGGAAACTCTGCCGTAAGTAAAAAGATACTATAATCAAAGACTAACATATAGAATCGATAAATTACGCAGTATGAAAATGTCTTAGGAGTGATCATTACAAATACACGAGAGAAAAATTTACTGTGTAAAAACACCAGCTGTAAGTTTGATTTTTAATCATACCATATACAACATGGACATTCACAAAAACAATCTATTCAAAAATACTTAGGAATAAATTTAACCAAGAAGATAAAAGACTTGTACACTGAAAACTATAAAAGAAATTATTGCTGAAAGAAATTATTGAAGACAAATATATGAGAAGACATTCATGTTCACAGATTGAAAGACTTAAATATTAAGATGACAATATTACCCAAAGTGATCTATATATTCTGTGAAATTCCTATAAAAATCTCAGTAGCATTTTTTTTTCATAAATAGAAAAACCTATCCTAAGATTCATATAGAAACCCAAGGGATGCTGAATATCCAAAACAACCCTGGAAAAGAAAACAAAGTTGGAGGTCTCACACTTCCTTATTTCAAAACTTACTATAAAGCTATAGAAATCCAAACAGTGTAAGAATGACATAAGGACAGACAGAGCAATGAAATAGAAGAGAGAGCTCAGAATAAACCCTCACATATATAGTGAATTGGTTTTTGACAAGGACGCTAAGACCATCCTATGAGGAAAAGACTGTCTTTTCAACAAATGGTGCTGGGAAAACTGGCTATCCACATGTAAATGATTTAAAGTTGGACCCTTACTTTTCACTGTATACAAAGATTAATTCAAAACAGATCAAAGACCTAAATGTGAGATCTAAAACTATTAACACTCTTAGAATAAAACAGAGAAAGTTCACGATATTGGACCTAGCAATGATTTACTGTATATAACACCAAAAGCATAGGCAACAATAACAAAGAGATAAATTAGACTTCGTCAAAATTTAAAACTTTTGTGCATCAACAGATAGTATAAAGAGAGTGAAAAGACAACCTACAGAAAGGGGAAAAAAACATGTGTAAATCATAACAGAAAATGGGTTAATATCCAGAATATATGAAGAACTCCTACAACTAAACAACAAAAAGACAACCCAATTGAAACACAAGCAAGGAACTTGAATAGGCTTTTCTCCAAATAAGACATACAAATGGTCAATAAGTACATGAGAAGATGCTCAATTTCATTAGTCATTAGGGAAATGCAGATCAAAACTACAATGAGTTACGACTTCACACACTGCTGGTGGGAATGTAAATTGGTGTCACTGCTACAGAAAGCAGTATAGCAGTTCCTCAAAAAAGTTAAACATAGAAATACAATATGGTTCAGTAACATCACTTCTAGGTATATATATAATAAGAGTTGAAAGTAGGGACTCAGACAGATACTTATATACCAATGTTTATAGTCACATTATTCACAAAATCAAAAGCTAGAAACAACCGTGTGTTCACCAATATTTGGATAAACAAAAGCCAGTATATCCATACAACAGAATATTATTGAGCCATAAAAAGAAATGAAATTCTGATATATGCTATAACATGAATGAACCTTGAAAACATCATGCCAGGTAAAATAGAGACAAAATGACAAAAAAGTGCTTGGTTCTACTTAAATGATGTACCTAGAATAGGCAAATTCATAGGGACAGAAAGTACCATAGAGATTACCAGAGTCTGGGGTGGGGGATGGGAAGTTATCATTTAATGAATATAGAGTTTCTATCTGGAATACAAAATGTTCTAAAAATAAGTCAGACAAAGAAAGACAAATACCATATGAACTCATTTATATGTGGAATCTAAAAAACAAAACAAACAAAAAGCCAAGACAGACCTATAAATACAGAGAGCAAACTGGTGGTTGCCAGAGGGGAGGAGGGAGGGCGATGGACAAAATGGGTCAAAGGGAACAAGAGATGCAGGAAGGAAACAAAAAAGTTCTGGAAATAGATAGTAGTGATGGCTACACAACATTGTGAATATACTTAAAGCCAGTGAGTTGTACACTTAGAAACAGTTAAAATGGCAAATTTCATGTTGTGTGTATTTTTCCACAATAAGAAAATACTCTATTCAGTGAATACCTACTTATCTCCCATTGCTGCTAAAACCCATTTTATTTCGATTTCCAAATTACTACTAAATGCAGTCTGTGTATGTGCGCACATGCAGGTAAATTGAATCTCTCTTGAAAAACAGACACAGGTGCTGATATGGTGTGCACATTCAACACTCTAAAATGCACTTTCAAAAGTTGCAAGTAATTACAATTGTACTCCAATTTGATTTTTATTTCAGTTATTTATGTAGACCAAAATTAACAGGTCATACATAACTCAAGGAAGAATATCCATAACTTCTACTGATGGTCTAAATATATATGTTTATAGTCCAAGTACTAAAAATGAACATCATACCTGATAGAGCATGATGGGTTCTATGTTGTATCCTAAGTTATCTGCAAAGTTCTTAGCAATGACCGTTTTTCCACAACCCTACAAATGGAAACACAATCATTCAAGGGAGAAGTCAAAACAACCAAAAGTTGGGAAACAGAAATCCTCAGTGAGACTGCTGCTATTCTTACTTTTCCTCCAATTAAACATATGTCCTTAACCATGTGTGACTGCATCATCTCAGCCAGTAGTTGTTTATGGCTTAAAGTCTGTACAAAACGCTCTGATGCACAAGGTTGACTTATTGGCCTGGTCCCAGCTGGCACCTATAATTAAAGAGAAGTAAATATAATATGCATATGTGTTTCTCAAAACATTAGTAAATGAAAGAACATAACTGCCATTTAGAAGCCCCTAATAATCCCTTGCTCAATTCAATTCTGTACTGTTTTTGATATTTCAATAGAGCAGCAACTATTTTCTTATTCACAGATCTGATTATCATTATCATCAACCCTCCAAATCAATCATCCCTCTAAAATTAAAGCCCTGTGCTGTCAGACATTTTCATAATAATCATGTCATTTGGGGGTTATTTATAACTTATAATAACAATGTCACTACTTGAGAATGAAGTTTTTTGTCCAAATTCCAGTGCTAAGTACAGAATTTCAAGTCAGTCTACTGGGACTCTCCAAAGTCACCAATGATGTCCTGATTTCTAAAATCCATGTCCACAAATCCTTTTCCACTCTTAGTTTACAACTCAGAAGCATCTGGTCTTAAAATCTCTCCTCTCATCCTTCACACCTGCTTCTTTTATTTTCTATCTCCTCCTCATTTGTCTCCTGGGGACTCCACTAGGAGATTTCCATGTTCTGCAGAGGACTCGGGGCCCATCATAACAGGAACCCTACAGAATTATAAGTTTGGAAGTGACAAGATTAGATTTGCATTTAAGAAAGATCATCATAGTGGTAACATAGAAGGCTGACCGGAGGGACTGGAGGCAATGAAGTCAGAAAGCCATCACCAAAAAGAAGCAAACAATGAAAGCTTGCTCCCATTTCATGCCTTTGGACATGTCTGAAGTGTCCTGAAGTGTCCTATCACCTTTCCACTCCTGAGCTACTGGAAAACTCCTATGTCATACTTGAAGACAGCTCACTCTATATCCCCACAGCCATTCCAATGCAGTCCTTACTTATCTGCCTCTATTTAGACCATCAGCTTAATGAGGTCATTCATCTGAAGTAGACAGAAGAGTGTAGTGGAAAGTGATCCTGTCTAGAAGTCTTATCTGTGACATTTCTTAGCTAGCAACCATGAATGAACTGATTATCCTCTTTACATCTGTTTTCCAATCTATAAAATGCAGATCATAAAACTTGCCTCCAGGATTATTGGAGGATTTAATGGCATAATGTATTTATGGTATTATATATTTGTCAAGAGACAAATATAGTGACTAATACACAGTAGACACTAATAATTTTTAATACAGAGCCTGGCTCAGAGTAGACATTAATCAATGTTCAGCTTGATAAATGAATAAATGCAGCAACATTAATTAATAAGTATTAATAATATCACATTAGAGCACATAAAAAGTCTATATAATTAAAGTGCGCTGTGGCACATAAGAAGGCAAGCCTTCTTCTTCCCCACATTCACTTACAATTCATTTAAGTCTGTGTTTTTCAAGCTGTGTTTCCTTGTGATAGTTTCCCATCCCCTCTAGGGGTTCTCAGGGCTCTCAAAGGGTTGGAAGAAAGGGAGGCAGAGCAAGCATATAGAGCCCTGTGACCAAATATCCTTCCCTTTTCTAAAACCTCTCCAACCAGAACAGCTCCTCTTTTAACTGTTGCATGTAGTTACGAAAGATTTTATTTGAAAAGAGTGTTCCACAGCCGCTAAAATATGTTTGAAAACACTATTTCTTATCAAGGACTCAGAATACAAAATACTTTATTCGGTACTTCATTTGATTTTCCCAGAGATCAACTTTAGTTTTTTAGGAGAAGCTACGCTTATGTTTCTCCTGAACTTTTCCAGTTTACAAACATACATGACTGTGGATACATGGATAAATATGGATACAGATATACAGATGTGACACTATAGAGCCAAAGAAGATTTAAAAGGGGATCATAAATGGGCAGAACAAAGCACATCTCAGAAAGTATAAACTTTATCCATTACCTGAATGGTCACTTCTTTTTCTGCAATCCGGACAGTCACAGAAGCTTGGGGGGAAAGGCTTTCAGTCAGCCTCTCCACTCTCACAACCTCTTTAGGAAGCACAGGGCTTCCTGAATCTTGGAGTTCAAAGCGCTGCAAAATTACAAGAAAATCATGTAATTTACTTTTTATTTTAGTATTAATTTTTTTTTAATGTTTATTTATTTTTGAGACAGAGAGAGAGAGAGCACAAACAGAGGAGGGGTAGAGACAGAGAGAGAGACACAGAATCCGAAGCAGGCTCCAGGCCCTGAGCTGTCAGCACAGAGCCCAACGCAGGGTGTGAACCCACGAGCATGAGATCATGACCTGAGCCCTAAGTTGGACGCTCAACCGACTGAGCCACCCAGGAGCCCCTTTACTTTTTATTTTAGTATGAATGTTGGATATCTGGAAGATTCATCTTAATTAGAACTGAACCTCTATATTATAAAAGTAGAGGTAAAAAATTAATGAGAATTTTTCCTATTTTTACAAAAGTCATTCTACTTAAGCCAATTACTAAAGGTGATATGCAAATCGCTCCTAAGATTTACTCAACGACAAGTAATGAAGTCACTTAATTCCTGAACTGCTAGAAGTTCACAGCCTCCATTTCTTGCTGATCAAAAGTTCCAGTTTCCAGGAAAGGATGATGAGACTCTCGACAGCATGTTAAAGTTAAATAAGACTTACTTTGGTTGATTTCTTAAATCAACTGATGTTGATGTTGCCTGAAATTCATGAAACCAAACTTCCTGGACACCATTCTGCTGTTGGCTTGTGTGATTAGCCTAACTGATTACAATTTATGACAACAATCACAGATATTTCCACAGTATCTGGCACAGTACCTTCTATGGTGTAGGTTCTCAGTACCTGTCAAACTGAGTATAAAGACTAAGACCATTGATTCTTTCTCCATAGAGAACAATTATCAATGTTCTAACACTTGTTTACACACCTCATACCAGCTGGTTATATAAAAATGCACACAAAGAACACAACAAGTATATGGAAAATGAGAATACTAATAGAAAATTAATTAAGTCCTCTGCCCTAGAATAGCAGCATGTTCAATATGAAAAGCTTAATTCATTTTCAGTATAAACAGGCAGAGACTAACCCCTCAAAATCCTACCATAGTTTTACAACATCATCACTATTGTGAAAGAGTTGAACCTCAATGCAAGGGCAGATCGCTGCTTATTCAACAGAATGCCACAACTCCAGAAAATAGATTTGGGGGAAGAAACTCATTTTCAACCTCAATGTTCTAAGCATAGCAACCCAATTCAAGTCTTTTTGGTGTCCTAAGTACTTAAGACACTCACTTACTCCATTCCTCAAACCTAAGAAAAATTGTCTATTTGTGCTATCATTTAAAAATATGTTTTATGTTTTATGCATTTTATACATGCAAAGTCCCATAGTGTTACATAATTTGGTAGGAGCTGCTTCCATGTTGTAGACAAATAACAATTATTGACACTTTAATTTCATGCAAAAAAAAATGCTACACTGTATTTTAAGGGAAGTTCAACAGGAAAGGAGTAAGGCCTTAGAATTAAATTAAATTCTTTAGAATTTAGAATCTAGGGACGTTAAATTCTAAGAAAACAAATGTATTAGCTTAAAGGTATGCTTTTAACCCCAGCTATAATAACGTCAGTCTAACCTGATATAGGATTGACTGCAGAGCAATTATATTCCAGAAATGAACACTAATGCCTCAAACCTCTTACTATAACTGGTTATGTCATTTTAAATAATTCAAGCTAAAACATATCAGTAGAATCAAACTGGTAGGCTAGAAGACCCTACGAATACCCTAAGTAAAAGAACTCAAGTTGCAAGATGAATTACCATCTGCTGGCATGGGAAGTTTAAAGAACTGTTAACCAAAAAGGTAACTGAGGAACAAAATACATATATAATTCTCATAGACCATATGTTAGCAAGAAGTAGAAAATCAAAGTTTATTTGCCTCACCATTTTACATTAATGAGTAGTTCCTGTTAATTGTTGAATGTCAATTAAACAAACAATACTAATGTTTTTCTTTAATATACTTTCTTTGGGATTGCATTATTTGAACTGTGAAATATAATGTAATAAAAGAAAATGTTAATTACGTGTTGGCCTGCAAGGCCTCCATATTCACCCTCACTATTCTCAGTCCTGTCCCTCTAAGCTATTCATTTTCCTCATACCTTTTTCTAGGCTCTGAAGAACTAAGAAAGAAAGTCTCAGTACCATACTTCCTAAGTACCAAAAAAGTAGGCAGCCCCCAGTCTCTGCTGGGCTCTCTTTCCAGTGCCAATCAGCAACCAATGCCAACCAACATCACTCTCCTTAGGGGTCCTCTGAACCAATGCATTCCTATCTCAGCTGGTCATCTAGCTGCCTCCTCCACCCACAACAGAGCCTTCATGCACGTACTCCTCCATTCTTTGCTTGAAAATAAACCCCATTACGATAATATCATAATGTATCTATTTGGCTCACTCCAAATCTCCAGAATCTAGAATCATACATGGGGCACAGTCGGCGGTCAACAGAGGTTTGTTAAATGAACACACAAAATTCTTTCCCCCTAGTCCTCAAAATCCTCTATATTTTCATCAATCCTCACTTCTTTTCCCAGTGTCTCACTAGAAAGGACTTCTGCTTTAATTATGAGTGAGTGGAAAGCCACTGGAAGTCTGCTTTCTCCATCTCGGTTAATGATAATTCCATCACCTCAGCTGCAGGGTGGAAAAATATGGTCTTCCATCATTCCAAACCAAGGCAGAATGGCGCTCTGGAAATGTCCTTTCCTGCCTCTCTCAGGCTGTATCCATAAATATTCTCCATGTATTCCACAGATTTCATCCCCTCTTTCTATGAAGATGTTTGTCTTCCCATTTCAAGAAACAAATAAAGTCATTTCTTGATTCTACATAATCCTTGAGTGAACACTATCTTTTCGCTTCTCACCATCACACTTATTTTACAAGTAGTATATAATCACTGTTTCTGCTTTCTCATCTCTGATTTACCAGTCAGCTGACTGATTTTTGGCTTACATTCCCCCCACTCCACTAACATTTTGTTCCCGTTAAGTTCACCAATAATACCCTACTCACCAAATTAACTAAATAAATAAATTCGTTTTCCTCCTATTTTACTGTTCCCTTCTTCTCAGTCTTTTCTGCAGGTTCTTCTTCAATTACCTGACCAGTGCCCATCAGGGTACTTCAGGAGTGGATCTTTTATATGTTTGCTTGGTGTTCACTTTTTAAGTAATCTCATCCAGTTTCAGACTATGAACCATTTGCATGCTCTGACTACTCTTTCTCTAATTTGAAGGTTCTCTGTGTGCTGTCCAATCCTTAAATGTTGGTTCTTGCAGGGTTTAGTCTTCAGACAATACTTCTCACCATATACACTCCTCTTCAGTTCTTTCATTTACGTGATCAATTCAACTAACACCCATATATTTATTACTAGCTCCCAAGTGTTTATCTCTAATATCAAAATAGCTCCAGATCCACATCCATGTTTTCAAGTGTACTAGACAGACCCAACTGGTCCTACCTAAGAAGAACAGAGAGCCAAGACATGCTACTAGGAGACCAAATGTACTTGTCACTATCCTGTAACAAAAGCGTACTATTCTCAAAGTAGAGCAGATTCAGAGTGAGAGTATTTTCTTTAAGACATCCTTAACTAAAAGCTAGAAGTGATTTATGACTACAGAAACATGTTTTTAGAGTACCAAGATCATACGACAAGTACCATCTTAGGAATGAAAGACATTTTAACCGTTTTTATTGCTTGTTTTGGGAAACAAACGTGTTCTGAATTTTAGCTTACTGCATTTTTCAGTGAGTAATAACTTTTCCTTAAAATAGTCTAATTAAGGGATTAGACTAAAATTCAAACAGATATCTAATTCATACGCAAATATCTATGAATTTCTATGACAATGTAGGTCAGAAGTTATTGCTTTTAATTAAAAATTTTTGTTTATGTTTACTTATGTATTTGGGAGAGAAGAGAGAGAGGGAGAGAGAGAAAGTACAGGAGCACAGGAGGGGCAGAGAGAGAGAGAAGGAGAGAGAGAAAGAATACCAAGTAGGGTCCGCGCTGTCAGTGCAGAGCTTGAGGCGAGACTCAAACTCACAGTGAGATCATGACCTGAGCCAAAATCAAGAGTCAGATGCTTAACTCACTGAGCCACCCAGGGACCTGAGAGGTTGATTTATTTCTCAAGGAAAAGTTATTATACATATATATGTATCTTCCTGGTTTGCAATTACAATAGATATTGCTATTCCCTCATTCAATATTTTTTCCCATTCAACAATATTGCCTTCAATTTCACCTCTCTTAATTCAAAATCATTTGAGGATATATAAAATTTTGTCCATCTGTGAACATTAGCTTGAGAAAATAGAGACACTTAGAATAACAAATGAACCACATGGACTGTCCTAGAACAGATTACAAAAAAATTATACCAATCACTAGACTGTCACCATTTTTAAAGAGAACAATTTAACACTCTAATCTGGTTGTATATATCACAATGATCTTACAAAAAGAAAGTTTTTCTTTAGGTTCAGATGAATGAATTTAAGGTCCCCACCCACCCTTATTTATCTACTGAGGAGTTAGAAAAAGAAGTTAACTATTCCTTAACTAGCTCTTCACACACGTAAGAAAAGATAACCACTTTTTCTAATCTTATCTAAGTAATACCATTCCTTTTTCAATTTTTTAGACTCTGAAATTTAAATTATTTCCTGTCTGTAATACAGTCCTTCAATCATTTTTCTATGTTCCCCTGTATCATAAAGGGCAAAATAAAGGCCAAACAAAACACTGCAATACTAGCTACTTTCTTTAAAAAACTCAATTCCTTAAAGGTATTCTATAACTTTAACTCATTTGTACTAGTTGTTTTGTTTTGCTTTTTTAATTCCAGTACAGTTAACATACAATGTTACATTAGTTTCAGGTGTACAATACAATGATTCAAAAATTCTACACATTATTCAGTGTGCCCTTAATCCCCTTCACCTATTTCACCCATCTCCCTCTGGTAATCATCAGTTTGTGCCATATAGTTAAGAGTATGTTTTTTGGTTAGTCTTTTTTTTTTCCTTTGTTCATTTGTTTTGTTTCTTAAATTCCACATATGAGTGAAATCATATGGTATATGTCTTTCTCTGACTTATTTCCCTTAGCATTACACTCCCTAACTTCATCCACGTTGCTGCAAATGGCAAGATTTCATTCTTATTTATGGCTGAATATTCCATTGTGTATATATAACTACACCAGTTTGCATTCCCACCAACACTGCACAAGTGTTCCTTTTTCTCTACATCCTCACTAACACTTGTTGTTTCTTGTATTTGATTTTAGCCATGTTCATAGGTCTGAGGTGATATCTCATTGTGGTTTTGATTTGCATATCTCTGATGATGAATGATGCTGCATTTCTTTTCATACTTCCGTCGACCATGTGTGTATGTCTTCTTTGCAGAAATACCTATTCATGTCTTCTGCTCATTTTTTAATTCATTATTTGTGTTTTTGGTTTTGAGTTGTGTAAGTTCTTTATCTTGGATACTCTTTATTGAATATGCATTTTGTAAATATCTTCTACCATTAAGTAACTTGTCTTTTAGTTTTCTTCTTGATTATTTCCTTTGCTGTGCAGAAACTTTTTATTTTGATGTGTTCCCAATAGTTTATTTTTGCTTTTGTTTCCCTTGCCTCAGGAGATAATATCAGAAAAATGTTGTTATGGCTGATGTCAGAGAAATTACTGACTATGATCTCTAAGATTTTTATGGTTCAGATCTCACATTTAGGTCCTTAATCTACTCTGAGTTTATTTTGGTATATGATACAAGAAAGTGATCCAGTTTCATACTTTTGCATGTACAAGCTGTCCAGTTTTCCCAACACCATTTGTTGAAGAGACTGTCTTTTCCCCATTCCATATTCTTGCCTCCTTTGTCAAATATGAGTTGATCATAAAATTGTGGGTTTATTTCTGGGCTATTTTATTCTATTGATCTATGTGTTTATTTCTGTGCCAGTAGCATACTGTTTTGATTACTATGGCCTTGTAGTATATCTTGAAATCTGGGATTGTGATCCCAGTTTTGTTCTTTTTCAAGACTGCTTTGGCTATTTGTGGTTCCATACAAATTTTAGGATTGTTTGTTCTAGTTCTGTGAAAAATACTGTTTATATTTTGATAGAAATTGCATTAAATCTATAGATTGCTTGAGTAGTATGAACATTTCAACAATATTTGGTCTCCTAATCCATGAACATGGAATGTTTTCCATTTGTTTGTGTCATCTTCAATTTCTTTCATCAGTGTTTTATAGTTTTCGGAGTACAGGTCTTTTGCCTCCTTGGTTAAGTTTATTCCTAGGTATTTTATGATTTGGGGTGCAATTATAAATGGGATTGTTTTCTTAATTTCTATTTCTGCTCTTAAGTCTTAAAGACATGTAAAGGATTTCTGTATATTGATTTTGTATCCTGTGAGTTTACTGAATTCATTTATTAGTTCTAGTAGTTTTTTGGTGGGGTCGTTAGGGTGTTCTTTATATGTCATTTGCAAATAGTGAAAGTCTTACTTCTTCCTTACCAATTCTTGTCTGATTGCTGTGGTTAGGATTTCCAGCACTACGTTGAATAAAAGTGGCAAGAGTGGACATCGTTGTTGTATTCCTGATCTTAGAAGAAAAGCTCTCAGTTTTTCACCACTTAATATGATTGTTAGCTGTGGGTTTTTCAGATATGGCCTTTAATACGTTCAGGTATGTTCCCTCTAAGCCTATTTTGTTGAGAGTTTTTCTCATGAATGGAAGTTGCACTTTGTCAAATGCTTTTCCTGTATCTATTGAAATGATCATATGTTTTTTATCCTTTCTCTTATTGATGTGAGGTATCATGTTGACTGATTTGTAAATATTGAACCATCTTGCATCCCAGGAATAAATCCCACTTGATCATGGTGAATAATTTTTTTTAATGTATTATTGGGGGCTCTCTGTGCTTACTGGATCTGAATTTCTATTTCCTTCCACAGATTCAAGAAGTTTTCAGCTATTATTTCTTCAAATAAATTTTGACCCTTTGCTTTCTTTCCTTCTTTCTTTCTTTCATCCTTTCTTTCATTTTTTCTCTTTCTTTCTTTCTTTCTTTCTTCCCTTTCTTCCTTTCTTCTTTCTTTCTCTTTCTTTCTTTCTTTCTTTCTTTCTTTCTTTCTTTCTTTCTTTCTTTTTCTTTCTTTTTTATGTTGCAAATGTTATTATGCTTGATGGTGTTGCTGATTTCCCTAAGTCTATTTTCATTTCTATTATGTTTTTCTCTTTCTCCTGTTCAGTGTTATTGTCTTCCAGTACTCTGTCCTCCAGGTCACTGATCATTCTTCTTCTCTAATCTACTATTTATTCTACCTACTGTATTTTTAATTTCAGTTATTGAGTTCTTCATCTGATTGTTTTTTGTTTGTTTTCTATCTCTTTGGTAAGGGTCTCACTGATGTCGTCCACTCTTTTCTCAAGTCCTGTGACCATCTTTATGAACATTACTTTAAATTCTCTATCAGGCATATTACTTATTTTCATTTTATTTACTTTTCTTGCTGTGATTTTGTCCTGTTTGTTCATTTGGGACATATTCCTCTGTCTACTCATTTTGTCTAACTCTTTGTGTCTGTTTTCACGTGTCAAGAAACTCAGCTACATCTCCTACTCTTGAAAGTAGTGGCCTTATGAAGAAGATCTATAGTGCTCTGCAGTGCAATGTCCCCTATTTACCAAGACCTGGCACTTCAGGTGTCTCCTATGTGTGTTGTGTGCACCCTACTGTTTTGGCTGAGCCACTTTTACTTTTGCCTTCAATCCAGTCATTTGCAATGTGTCTTTTTGCCTTGTGGGCAGGGTTGGATCCCTGTGTTGTTAGTGAGCCAGCCTGAGGCTGCCTTGGGCTTGATTTGAGTCAGACCAGGGATTTGCCAGAGATGCAGTGGCACCAAACTGCAGAGTGCTTTCCCTGTGTTGTCCCTTGAGAAGCTTTTGTCGGTGGGCAGAGTCCGCAATCAACCAGATGTCTGCCTCCAGACCATGACTGGGACTGCAGTTGGACTAGTGTGTGCGATTATCTTCTCCTCTCTCTGGGGCAAGAGTCACTTTGGAGTGGTGCTCACAGTTGGGACTGCATGCACACTGCCATCCTGTGGCACCACTCTGGGTGTGCTCTGGCCAAGGATGCACTGCAGGGGTTGTGTCCGCAGAATGCAGGACCTGGGTGCACTCTTAGCAAGTTAGGCAGGGCATGTTGGTGCTGTGCTGGTTCTTAAAGATGGCCATGTATCTAGGCTGGGAGGGTGGGGGAAGAAAATGGTATTTGCCAGCTCTTTTGTTCTTGAGGAAGTCTCCCAAAGATCCCTACCCCTCCAGCATGTGCTCTGAAATTGGCAAACAAATCCTCCCATATACCCCAGCATTTTCCAAACTGCTGTTTCTATGCTGTATCTCTGTGGGGCTATTTGTCATGCTGTTTCTACAATGGTGGGGACTTAGATTCCTATCACCCTCCCAGAGCTGAGCCCACAGATTTTCAAAGTTCCACATGGTAAGCCCTGCTAATTATAAGAACTTGCAAAATTCAGCCCCTCTAGTTTTCAAAGCCAAATGTTATGGAGATTCATCTTCCCTTTGCTGGTCTCCCATGCCTGGGATGCCTGGTGTGAGGGTCTGCTCTTTTCCCCTCTTTTGTGCCCAAGACATCCCTCTGTTCCACAGACAGTCCCGCCATTTAGCTCCCGACCACATCTTCACCCTTCCTATTCACTTCAATGTGCTCTCTTCTCTTCATTTAACTGTGGATAGTGTGTTCTCCCAGTCTTTGGGTGTTTTCTGGGTTACTTACACGAATGTGGGTGTTATCTAGTTGTATCTGTGGGACAAAGTGGGCTTAGGATCTTCCTACTCCACTATCATCACTGGAAGTCTAATTTGTGTGACTAGTTTTTTAAATAAGAGCTCAGAAGCACATCGAAGTGGCTTCTTTATAAAAATAAAGGCCTTGGTTCATAACTGACTTTTCTAGGCACTGAATATCTTCTCTCAGCTCTGTCATGAAAAAGTTTACTTTGCTTCATTTTATCAGCCCTTCCCATGACATCTTCTTCATCCCTATCTACCTACCATTGTTCTCCAGGCATTGGGCATTGTGCTGAGGGGCAATGAGGGAGCACATCTGGAATCACAGCCTTTTTCATCAACACTAGGTGCTCTATTCAATGACCAATGCCAACTTAGTTCAGATGTTGATTAAATCAAAGACGAATTCTAGTTCTTTTTGTCAATGTCTAGAATAAACTTAAAGTGAACTATATGGTTATATTTTCTCCTTGCTTCTTTATGCTTTTCATTTAGATTCTATCCCCAATGATACTTCTCAGCATCTATGGGGAAGAACTTTTCATTAGTTTTATTTTTTTATTGTTACTATTATTGTTATCATTATTGACATCACCAATAAATGAAAATAATGTTTCTTTGGCTAGCTGGTATGTGGGAAACACCTGCTGAAGTACCTAGCATCTACTTCCGAGTTCTTCTCACTATTAGTAGCTGCATAAAGAATACCTCTTTCTGTACTCCCCTTGTAGATATTGGAATAAGGGAGAAACAAATACCACTCCATTTGTGTAAGGTTGTAAACTCCTGGCCTCCAGGAAACGAAGGGCCTATACACAGAGCCAACAGCTTAGTGTTCACATTCTACCTACTCCTTAGAAATCTGCTCTTTGAGCCAAACTGCAAAAGAAAAACAAAAACTGTCTGTTGTAAAAAGCAATTTGGGTAAGTCAATAAATTCCTGCCAGGAGTTAAACCCATTTAAATATATAGTCATAAGATATATATTGTGATTGGCCCTTTAGAAAACACTACCATTAACTATACAATGAGGAAATTATGGCATCTGTATTTTGAAAGAAAATCAACTCCATATATTATGAACCACTCTGACAAAAATAAGAACTTCATCAATTTAAATGATAGGTCTACAAGCAATTTCCATAGTTTTATATGAAGTCCTTACTTTTCAAGTTAATAATTTAAGTTACAGGCAGATAAATTTTAAGTGTTATATTCGTTTAATTTTTTTTTATTTTGAAATGAGTTATAATGAATATTCACTTTGTAAAATTTTTTATCTTGAAATAATTTCAAACTTACAGGAAAGTTACAGGACAGTTGTAGAAAGAACTTCTATTTTGCCTTCACTCAGATTTTTCAAAGATTACCATTTTAGCATATTTATTACCTCCCTCTTGCCGCCAGCATCCCTAACACACCCATTATAATTGGTCTTTTTCTGAACCATTTAAGGGCAAGCCACAGATATGATGCTCCATCATCCCTGAATATTCTAGTTCATATTTGCTAAAACAAGAATTGTGGCCAACATATTCACCACATAAGCTTCCAAATCAGGAAATCATTTTAATAGAACACTGTCATTCAATCCACAGACCGTATCAACTTTAACCAAATGTGCTAACAATGTCATGTTTTCCTATCTAGTCCGGGATCCAACACAGGATCACATGTCATATCTCTTTAGTCTCTTTCAATCTAAAGCAGTCTTTCAGTTTTTCTTTTTCTTTTATGAACGGGACAATTCTAAAGAATACAGGCCTCTCATTATGTAAGAGGGCCCTCAACCTAGGTCTATACAATACTTTCTCATGGCCAAATTCATGCAGTGAATTCTTATCCAGAATATCCTGAAATGAGGCTGAGCCCTTCTCAGCTCAACAGTCAAGAGACACATAATGTCGATTTGTCCTACCTGGTCAACTTGGTATTTACTATAAAAATGCCATTTTTTTGTTTTGTAGTCAAGTGAGTATTTTGGTAGGAGATATTCTTAGATTACATCAATATCCTATTCTTCATAGACCCTCCACCCACCAGTTTTAAAACCTTTGATGACTCCTACCTAAATCAACTTCCACACTGGTGGCTGCCAAATGGTGACTTTTCTGCATTTATTCATAGGTGTTCTATATTAAGAAGAGATTTTTCTTCTCCCCCTTTATTTACTCATTTGTATCAATATGAACTCAGGGATTCCTATTTTGTTTAATGGTTTATAAACAATTGCTATCTTTGTTTATTTTCATGCTAAAATTGTCCCACATTTTGGCCAATGGGGGCCACCTCAAGCTGGCTCCTCTGTCACTTTGGTATGTCAACATCATTTGTTAAACATTTCCTTACTTTTGGGCACAATAAGATGATCCAGGTTCATCATGTACTTTCCCTGTGTTGAGCCTTGAACCAGCACTACTTTCTAGGAATCCTGATTCCTTTTAGGAAGTGTGGTATTTAGAAACCAATGTCTTGGCACTTGGTATGATCATTGCCACTGGAATGTCATAGTTTTCAGGCCCTCTTAAGGGGACAGAGCTAGAAAATATGTGTCTGTATATTCATACATGCACAGTATCTATATCTATTACTCTGCTTATATATATTAAAATATTTTTTAAAAAAACATGAGTTCATACTGATTCCTCCAATTCCAATCTAACACCTCAGGGGTCTTTCTTTTCTTCTCCCTTTCTATGCTTATAAATTCCTTTCCCAATGGTAAGAAACATAGCTCTTATAATCCTCAATTTATTCACTCATTTCCTCAATTGATTTACTCATTTTTTCAATATAACCAGTCTCCCAACCACAGCAGCCACCTCTGTACTTGCTTCCCTGTCACTGGCATGCCAGTGGCTCCAGGACTAGAAGAAAAAGGGAAGGAAAAGTAAGGGAAGGCATGGGAAAGACAGAAAGAGAAAAAGAAGGAAAGAGGAGGAAGAGAGAAATGGAAGAAAGGAAAAGAAGGGATAAGAAGAGAAATGGAAAAAGAAAGAAAAGTAAAGCAGATACTTACTTTTAAAACACCTTCCACAGCCATTTTCCCTTCATGTCCTAGTAAGATAGTGTATGGATAAAGCCACTGGATTGCATGTTTGATTGACATCATAGGAAAGGAATCCTATTTAGGAGCAAAAATACACAGGCATGAAGAACATCCAAAATAATCACAAAAAATTTATCTGAAATGCATATTTGACATATATGACATATCCAAAATGTATATATGATTATAAAAAATAACCAAGAGGTTTCTCATATTTTCCACAAGTCCACAAAAAACATTCATTACTCCCTCTTCTTTTCCTGTTCCACACCCTTTCACTGGGTAAGCCTACCCACCCCCATCTTTCAGCTACCATCTATCTGTTAATGGCTCCCATGTCTCAGTATCTGGTCCTGAGCTATAGACTCGAATTCTCAATTGCCCAAATGTGACCCTTTAGATATCCCATTGACCTCCATTCAACATGCCTGAAACTACATGTCTGAACATGTTTCCCTACCCTATTCATCCCAAAGTACGCTCTTCACTTGTATTCCTTGTTTTTTAATGTTTATTTAGTTTTGAAAGAGACAGAGTGTATGGGTGGGGAGGGGAAGAGAGAAAGAGAGACAGAATCTGAAGCGGGCTCCAGGCTCTGAGCTGTCAGCACAGAGCCTGACACGGGGCTTGAACCCACAAGCAGTGAGATCATGACCTGAGCTGAAGTCGGATGCATAACCGACTGAGCCACCCAGGCGCCGCTATTCCTAATCTGAGTTAATCACATCCACATTTACTTAGTTTCATAGTTATAACTACAAAGTTAGAAAGTGTTTATTATTCTCAAAAGTTTTCTCCAAGTTAAACTGCTTTCCCAACAGGGACAATTAGAGAAATTTCAGCATAGGTTGTCCTGTAGATGATATTATAGCATTTCTGTCAACATACTGAAGGGTGTGATAATGGTTCTGGTTATGCAGAAGAAGGTCTTACGACTTTTTCCAAGTTGCATACTAAAGTATATAAAAATACTGATCACAATTTACTTTCAAATGGTTCGGAAAAGAGAGAGAGAGAGAGAGCAAACAAATGTGGCAATATGTTAAAAATTGGTGATTCTACTTGAAGGGGTTATAGATGTTCATTTTACTGTTTTTGAACTTTTATTTTTAGATTTGAGAACTATCAAAGTAAAATGTTCCAAGCAAAAACAAAAAGAACAAAAAGCAGATGTGATAAAAAGGAAGAGAAAAGCTGTTCTAAACACAGAGGACAGTGCGAACAATACCTGTGAAACCTAACTCACTGAGTCTCAGGAAACCTAAATGAATAGGAACAAAAGTTTAAAGATAAGTCTCTTGTCTCGGCAGTATCCGTACTACCTGGGATTACGCTCTCCTTAGCACAGTCTCTCACTGACTGTTACAACAGTTTCCTATTTGGTCCGTATGCAACCAGGCTCTCCCCGTCCCTCCTCCCTGCCCACAGAGGTATCTTCCTCCAACATAGAACTGATTGCTCCACGCTTCACCTACTTAGTAATATCTAACAGGCCACTTCCTCCACACCATGAAATCCAGACAACTTCACTCACCATGCAAAACACTTCACGATAAAGTTCTCACCTCTCTCTTCACCCTACACGCTTGCATTAACGATACAATTTATCATTCTTCAAACATACCAAGCCCGTTTGTGATTCAACACCTCTGTGCATGCTGTTCCCTCTGCCTGGAGGGCATTTCCACCAATCCTGACATGACCGTCACAACCTTTGTTAAACTGTAGTGGACAATGTTTACACTCTACCAAACACCTCGGATCTGTTTTTATCTTTTCTGAGCCTCCCACCTTTCCCTTTCAACAGCTAGCTGCTGCAGGGCTTTTAAAGAAGACTACTTTTGAACTCCCAAAGCCAGCTTTGCTCACAGCCAAGAAAGCAGCTAGTGCCTGGAAATTTGTGTCCCTTGTGATGACCCACTGACCAATGACTGCTGGTGCCTGAGTGCGAAAGCCCCAGCTCCCTGCCTCAGGCTGCAGGCCGCCTCTGCAGGCTCCTCAGGCCTCTCCAGGCTGAGTCATCCTTCTCTCTGTGGAGTTTTTACCTGAACTGCATGTCTACCTACCTCCCTCCTAGGCTATGAGCTCAGTAAGGGCTCACAACACATTGCTGGTCTCTGTACAGTATACTGCACAGCATGGGTCGGCGAATCTCAGGTCTTGTAATATTTTTAGAGGAATATGACAAGGCAAACTGAAATGATGAATCCCCAAGGATTAACTTTTAAGTTCTCTTTGCCACATTTGGGTATACAAGTCATTAATTTCTTTTATACATACCAGGATTTGAACTGCAGCTGGTAAACTATCTAAAGGAAAATCTGGAAGTCCGAGAGTAGAAGATTCTTGGGAACAGAGAGTGGTGGCAAAGGACAAGAGCTGAGAGATTCTAGGGGAAAAAATTAAGTAATGTTAAATGCTATTCTAATAGTTTTAATGCATAAAATGCATTCACTTGTTAAACATAAAATAGCTGAGGCATCTTAATTGATATAAAATGACATTTACTATTAAATTCTTTTTTAAAAAAAATTTTTAATGCTTACTTATTTTTGAAGGAGAGAGAGACAGAGCATGAGTGGGGGAAGAGCAGAGAGAGGGAGACACAAAATCCGAAGAAGGCTCCAGGCTCTGAGTTGTCGACACAGAGCCTAACATGAGGCTCGAACCCACAAACTGTGAGATCATGACCTGAGCCAGTCAGACGCTTAATTGACTGAGCCACCCAGGCACCCTGACGTTTACTATTAAATTCTTAAGAAACAACAGCTTCATATTATAATATTCTGTTTAAAACTCAGAGGCTGACTAGATACACAGACATATTTCTTAAATCTATCACAACATGTGAGGTTTTTCACAACCTGGCCCAAATTTATCCTGCCAGCCTCACCTCCCTCCCTTCTCAATCCAAACCTGAACCCCAGCCACCAGGAGTTTTTTATAGCCGCAAGAACAAGGCATACACTCTCATATCCCATGCTTTAAAAATAATTTCTTAGGATTCGTTAATTCCATTCTTTATATGGCAAAAGCCTACTCATTCTTTAGGATGCTTCTCAAATGCCAATGCCTTTTTGAAATTATGGCCCTTACTATATAATGCTAAACTAATGTATTCTCATATCTTTAAACTCTACTAGATCTTGAGTTTCTTGTCTCCAAAGATCATGTCTTATTAACTTTATCATCAGCACTTACCACAGTTACTAAAAAATTCTTCAAAGCATAGTTGTTGAATGGATGAATTAATCAATGTGCAAAACAAATAAACAAATTCAATGTTAAGTGTCCAGATATTTATATAAAAGTGTGTGCGTGTGTGTGTGTTGTGTGTGTATGTAGCAGAAATACTTACTTCTCAGCAGAAACATTGGCTCCAACTGAATATAACAGTTTAAGTTGGTCCTAAAATAACACAGAAACATACCAAATCAATAAGGAATGTAACAAATCAAAAGCAAATTTTATAGACACACTTCATACTTTTAATTAAGCAGACACTATGTAAGTAATAGCAAAAAAAAAACATTGTTTGATACGCATCATTTTCTAAAAATTAGCCTTTTTAAGCCCATCAGATAAGTAATGCCCCAATAATTTTTCTTCTGAATTTCCAGAGATTTTCTTTACCCCATATCCTTTTCTCTCCATTAACTACTGAGAGGGACATACAAACCTAGTAACATTTTTATAGTAACCAAATACAAATAGACAAACTGTTTAAAAAATAAATTATTCTTGTTTGTACTTACCTTAAAGGGTAGATAATAAATATCTCTGGCCTGAAATCGAGAACGGAGCGGGGGGTCTAAGGGATTCCCAGAGTACTTAGGCACTGGCAAACCCAAGGCAATGACTCGGAAGTTTTCACTAACTCGAACAAGCTTCCAAGCATCCAACTCTGTTTTGGTATGATCCTAAAAGAAAGAGATCAAAACTCACAGCACCAATGATGCAGATTACAACTGCAAGAGCTGCCCGGCTGCGGAATTTAGGCCCTGACTGCTGAGTAAAGTGTATCTGAGAACAACCTCAAGACCAAACCATCAAGGAAGGAAGCAAAGTCAAATCAGGAGAAGGGTGCCAGGGAAGGCTCATGACATGAAAACTGGTGTTGAACAGACAAGTAGCTAACACATCAAGGAACAAAGAAAAATGTGGGTCAGACCTTCAAGCTGTAGTCATTAACACAGAGAAACTGAGTGAGGAGAGTCAGAAAATATACTGGTTCAGACTAGAGAATGTAAAAAGGTAGTCCTAGACAGACTTACCGCTTACTGGCAGAGAAGAGACTGCCCCGTGGACCTCAAATAGACAACTACATGTATGGGTACATTTCTGCCAAGGCATATTAATAATAACAACCAACATGTGCTGAAAACTCACTACACGGTAAGTACTTTCAAAGAATTTTACTCATTTAACTTTTATCAGAATGCAAATAAACACTTAATTCCTTTTTATGGATGAGCAAACTGATGTTCAAAGGAATTCTATAACTCCCCATTGTCCAGCAACTAGCATATTTTGGAGTTGAGAATGGAAATAGCACAGGGTTTGGAGTGATAAATCCTGGCTCTAGCGCTCAGCATAAACTCTAGTGAAGTGACCAAGAGCATTTTATTATACCCTCTGACCCTCAGCTTTGTCATCCATAAAGTGGGAATAATATCACCAGCATTACTATGGCCATTATAAAAACTCAACTTGACAGTGTATGTGAAAGCAACTGGTCCACAGTAGGCACCGGTTAGATGTCATGCCTTCCCTCTCTGCCTGACCCTATCAATGGCTCTTCACTGTCCTCAGCTGTTGGAACTTATAAAGTTTATAAGAACGTGTACATGTTCATTCTGAGAGACAAGTCCTCAGTTTCCAGTATATCTTCGGGGGGTCGGGGGATGCAGCCCATATGACAGTGTAGAAACTCTTAATGGACACTCAAGGCCCTTCCTGGCTGGATTCATGTCCGAATCTCCTAGTCTCATCAACCACTGCATAGCCACCCCCTAGCCTGCCTTCCCCAACCCTGTGCTCCAGTTCATGTCACAATGGTGGCTCTCCAGACACACCATGCTACTTCACCAACACTGCCCCACTTGCTTGGAACGCCTTTCTACTTCGCACAGCAGAAATACAAGCGTCATTTAAAGCTCAGCACAAAGAACATCGTCACTAAAATGGGCCTCTTTCTAACCCCTCCCTCCATCAGAACCATTTTTGTACCCCTCCGCTCTATCCTATGCAAGCTTCTACCATTATGCATGTGTGCACTGACTTCTGTTCATTACCACCTCATGCTGGATCCAGGCTCATGAGAGGACTTATTACCTCTTAAACATAATAGGACAAATGTTTTTTGATTGCATGAAGTAATTTAAAAACATAACCAAACATATGACCCCACATTTAATTAACAGGACTAACAGTGATACTATGTCACATGTGCTAGAAAACAAGAGTCTGGATCTAGACCATCTGAAAAGCCAAGAGTGTAATCTTCAGAGAGCTAAATATTTTTATTTTCCACTTACCCAAAAATAATAATCTGGATATAAATGAAATTTATACAGACTGATTATATCCGTTTCCATAATAACAAAATTCTACTACAAACACCTCTATGAAACCATTAACATTTTGAGACATTCAAATTTAGTACATTGAATCTAGCTAGAAATAAGTGGGACTTAAATGGTGTTGAAATCCTTTTATCATAGAAATTGTCTTAAGGTGGTGATGTTCTGTGAAGGGATCTTGCCTATATTCTATGACATTCCTATGAGACAGATTCTATAAATATAGAAATGACAATTATGAATTAAAACTATGTATTTATACTGATATTTACATTGGGAAAAACAATGTAATACATCCTTCTCAATAATAACAAGCACTCCTTGTATACTAAAACCCTCTTGACCCCGTATCTCAAATTCTTACATAAAGTAAAATGTTCAATAACTCTGCAAAAATTCTCGCACAAAGAATATATCAAACTTTTATTGTGAAGTAACTTCTATACTTAAAAAAAATCCATTTCTGAATATGAAAGCATTTACTAAATTCTAAATCATTTACTAAAAATGACATGTGCACATAACGGGGCACATGTAAGTGTCTGACTCTTGATTTCGGCTCAGGTCATGATGTCATGGTTTGTGAACTTGAGCCCCCATCGGGCTCTGAACTCACAGTGCAGAGCCTGCTTGAGATTCTCTATCTCTCTGCCCCTCCCCTGCTTTCTCCTGTGCTCTCTCCCTCTCTCAAAAATAAATATTTTTTTAAAAATCTATTAAAAATGGGAAATAACTAAAAAAATGGCAAATAACTATACAGGGGCAAATAATAGTTCTTTTATAATTAGAAAGTATCTAAAGAGAAAATGTCTTGCATACACCAATATGTACCTACTCTAAAAGTAATAAATATAAATTAATATATTTATTTGAAGTCATTTTATTTGTAAAATATTAATTAAAATTTAAAATAAATTTAAATAAAGAATCATCTTTTAGTAAATTAACTACAGCAATATGAATGAATGAATAAATTTAACTTTTCTTACCAATTAAATCCTCAATTATCCCCTTCTAATTATATTAGCATGATGCCATCTTCAGATAGAGGTACAAAACAAAACAACTATACCGCACAATGAAAACAGCATCTAGAAACTCCCATAAACAGTAAAGAAACAGTGCTAAAAGGATAGCAAGACAGATTTCTGAGAAAACAGACTTGCACAGTGGAAATCAGAAAGAGATATTTCCGGTCCTGCCAGCCTTGGAGCAGCAGGTCAATCAGACCCTCTGGTGTCAACACATATCATTTAGTGCCTAGTGTGTCCTGGGCTTGTATTAGCTGTATCTACAAGAAACATAAGACACAGATTCTGCTCTTCAGCAATCTGTAGCCAACTTGGGGCAATAAAATTAGCATACATATGTATTTCACACATGACAGCACAGGTGTCAGAGAGACTCTAAGTCATGGAATACAGAGGCAGAGCTCTCGGTTAGAGCAAGGGCTCTATGAGCCCTTTTTTGTCCTTTTGTGACGTCACGTGAAGCCCTTCTCCAAAGCCTCTAAAGGGCCCCACACTCTCTTATTGTTGCCCTTTTTGTATCAACTGGCATCACAGCATTTAAAGTATTGCACTTATCCATCCATTCATTCAACAAATAGTTATTGAGCATCCACCAAGTGCCAGGCATTGTTCTAAGAGCTTGAAATAGCATCAGTGACAAAAAGCCCTGTCCTAGTGAAAGTTGCAATCTAGTGGAGGGAGGCAGTGAATGAACTAAAACATTGCAAGTCAGTAAATCATGTAGGATGTCAGAAGACTAAGGCAATGAATAGAGCAGGGTCAGGGAGCATGGGGGCAGAGAGGACAATGCAATGTCAAATAGGAGGTGAGAGCAGACTTCATTAATAACGTAACATTTGAGCAAAGGCTTGAAGGAGTATAGAAGTGAGCCAGGCAGATATCTGGAGAAAAACCATTCTGGAAGAGCAAAGTGACTGGCAAAGCACTAGGAGAATGCCTACCCAGCAGGTTTAAGTTTTAGTAAAGAGAATACTATCAGCTGGAGTGGAATAAAAAAGGATAGCAGGTGATAAGCCCAAAGAGGCAGTAAGAGCCCAGATCAGACAAGACCCTATTCTCCATTGTAAAACTTTTTTCATAGCGAGGAGAGGGTTTAGAACAGAGAGGTCTGACCTAATCCGTCCCATGTTTTAAAGTGATCACTGACTGCTGTGGGGCAGCCAGAATGAAATTGGGGCTTTTTAAGAGGCTCTTACAATTATCCAGGCATCAGATATGGATAGCTTGGATCATCTAGGTATCTTTTAAATATCATATTCAATTCTGGCAATATCTCCTGGAGTTTGAGCTTCTGGAGGGCAAGAACTACACTTTATTCAGCTCTGTCTTCCCAGCACTGTCTAGAAGCCATTAGACTTTCAGTACATAGTTGTTGAAGGACAGAAAAGGAAGATAGGAAAGGAGGGAAAAAGAGAAGACAGAATTTAAAGGAGAGGGAGAAAAGAAAAAATAGTTATTACATGGGCAAAAAAAAAAAAAAAAAAAAAAAAACAACTAAAAATCTGAGAGGTCGTCTAATATGATCTGCAAACCGAAGAACCTTGTGAAACTGCAAACTCATGACCGTTAACTGCAGCAATTCACCACAGACATGAGCCACCTGAACACTGTCCTCACTCTGATACAATCATGTCTTTCGCAACAAACAGCACCATCCATAGCTCAATAGCCAAGATAAGGGAGCCAGAGTTTTCTTTTCTTACTTGGAGAAGTTTGTCGTAACGCTCTGCAGACATTAGGAAGCGTCCATCTTCAAGCTGCATCTCCCTATTTTCCAGCAAGTTGTTCAAAACAGGCAGAACATTCCTCTCCGCCTTTTCCAAGCCTTCCAAAACGAGAGTTCTGCCTTCTGTGGCTGCACGAACCGCACACTATTTCCAAGAAACAAAAGCAACATGAGCATATTGAAGATTCCAGAGCATGGCCTAATTTTACTTGTAATGCAAATTACACTTGTGGTCGTTGTTATAGGGACCAGGAAATCAGGAAAGCTGGGTTCCAGACCTTGATTTTGCTTTATCTGCCCATGTGATCTTAGGCAAGTGATTCTCTAGTTTCACTAGTTATAAAATGGAGAGATGAGAAGAAATGATCTCTGAGGTTTCTTTCAGCTGCAACACTTTAGACATATGCCTGGTGAAATAGACAACTAGGAGCTGTCTTTGAATCAGTCACATAATTAAACAAGAAAATGAATTCCTTAACTAGAACAAAGAAATGAAGATTACAATCTGGGGTATCTATCCCATAAGCTTCTGGTGAGGATCAAATCAGGTAGGTGAGCACTCGCAGGGATTGTGAGCTTTTAAACCAACAAAATGAATTCAGCTTTAGTGTAATGTTCAATGCTGACAACATTACAAACTTACCAAACCAGAAAGAGTCAGGTTTTACGTCAGACTGGTTATAACCATAGTCCTGTAAGTCTTCCATGTAAAGTTAAAAAAATTAGTAATAGAGAAAAATAGGAAATAAAGTGGGTCCCAAATGGTAAGAGACAGGAAAACTATAATACAAAAACGTACTAAAGATGTGAAAAAAGTATCTTTCTTTAATTGATAAATGCTGAACAAAAAAGAAAAAAACTACTTTTGGGTCAAAACCCTTGAAAATCTGATTTAAGAAAAAGAGGAAGAAAACCTCAATGACATTTCTCCTGCTCATTCAACAACAGGCAGAGGATTAATGTGCTAAATGTATGTTCTCACTCTCTCCTTCAAAGTCTCCTTCCTCGGCATCCATGCCACACTGCATTCTCTTACAAAACTGTTTCTCTTTTTCTGCCTGTCCATTGCATATAGGTAATCCAAGAATCACAGCTTTAACCCACAACTCTTCTTACTCTATGAGGTCTGGCCTGAGTAATCTCACTCAGTAACAAAGTTCCAATCACCTTTATGCAGATGATTCTTTAATCTTGAGCTCCTCCAAGCTCGACCACAGTCCCCCCATCACATGGATGTCCCCAACCACAAGCTCACCTCAGCCTCCCCTGTGCAACACTGAGCACATCATCTTTTCCCCCAAATCTGCTCTTCCTCTCATACTTTCTATTTAAGGTGGGAAGACCATTCACCCATGCCAGGATCTTTGATTTCTATCTTACCTCCTGTATTCAATTTATCACCATGTCCTTGATGATTTATCTTCTTTAATATTTCTTGAACTCATCCCTTCTACCACCTCTCTACTTCAGGCCCCCCCTTACCTCTCAGATCTCCTCCCTACTAAGTCCAAGCTCCCCAAGAAATTTCCTAAGAAATTTCTCAAACAGCAAAGCATTGACTTTCCAAGTGTGGAAAAGAAAACAGACATTGTTTAATCAAGCATTGTTGCAACAAAATGTTGAATTTTACACTGTATTGTAGAATTTAGTTTATGTAAGATATTTATGTATTATTTAAAAATATAAACTTTTAGGGGCACCTGGCTGGCTCCGTCGGTTAAGCACCGACTTCAGCTCAGGTCATGATCTCACGGTTTGTGAGTTCAAGCCCTGCATTGGGCCCTGTGCTGACAGCTTGGAGCCTGGAGCCTGCTTCGGATTCTGTGTCTCCCTCTCTCTCTGCCTCTCCCCTGCTTTTGCTCTGTCTCTCTCTGTCTCTCAAAAATAAATAAACATTAAAAAAATTTTTTTTAAATATAAACTTTTATGAAAACTACATTAGACTAAACATGATAATCCCATTAAATAACATAAATTCATGCATAATCCTTCAGAATTATAATTATCACATATATTTTAATTCTTTTCTACCAAACTAGCCATCTTGTGGTAATACCTTTATTAAAAAAAAAATGCATGCATATAAGTGATATAGTATTTCCTAAAAAACAAAAATATAAGAATCTCATTTTTGCCAGCTGCATAAAAGACAAAACCATAGAAATGTTTTTGGAATTAAAAATAAAAACATAAACTACTTCTTATAAAAATTCATGTTTCAGCTAAGGTCTCAATTAAGCTTTCTTTCATGAGAATCTATTTACTCCAAGAAAGCATAACTTGTAATAAAAGAGAAACAATTACAATTAAGCTATCACAACCTGTGGCAATATTCTTTTAAAAAGTTTTATCAACCTTTGTTACAAGACAGGCTAAATTCTGTATCTGACTTTTAAAAACTTCATAAAGATGAAAATACATGTTCTCTGACATAAAACTAGAAATACAGATATCAAAATTTAATGGTTTCCCAATTGTGGGCCAGGGAAGACAAAGTCTAGACAACATAAGACAACAACAAATACTGCTTTTATTCACCTCAGGTATATTTTGGTTTCTCATGTACAGAATCTTTTCAGAGAGATGTGGAATAAGCTACAGTGAAAGACCAGAAACAGAAGCCAAATACATAAGGAATTCCTTTCATCTGCTCTCATGGATATAGGTGCTGTGACCATAAAGTTGAGAAAGTAGTGATAGATGAAAAAAGAAAATACTATCTAAAGACCTCTTGGAAACCTGACAAATGCTGTACCTCTTCTCCGAGTAAAATGCATGAACGAAATATATATGTATATGAATACAAAATATGTATACCACGGAAACCGCAAGTTAAGAACCTCTACTATTAAAAACTGATAGAAAATCCCCATAACAGTAACTACTGGAAACAAGAATCATCAATGGATGGTAAAATTAGTGGGTAAAAGTATGACAAGAAATGGAATATTTGTAGAGACTCAAAGAGACAAAGGGAAAAATAATGCAACAGTGGAGGAAGCTGGTAGTTACCACCTTAACCAAGTGATCAAAATTAACATTACCACTAAAGAGATGTATCAATTTCATGTACTAAAGTTTTAATATAATGCCCTGAGAGGGATACAACATCACTTCTACAGTATCCTTACTAAAAATGCATGATCTCAATCAACTCATGAGGAAACATAAGACAAGCCCAAGTTGAGCAACATTCTACAAAATGACTGGCCATGAAAAGAAGGGAGAGGATGGCTGCTGCCAGCTGGGGACAGTGTGGATGATGGTAGCCTTTTTTTTTTTTTTTTTTTTTTTTTATGAAGCAAGAAATTGAACACGTTCAAATGGTGATGAGGAAGAGCTGGTAGAGAAAGACAGAAAAGAGAGTGCATAATTACTGAAATAAAATTGAAGAAGTTGGTACTTGATGTTGGAGATAGTTTGATCCAACTACTGAAAGGGAAAGTGGTAGGGTCTCTACAGAGTAGTAACTGGCATGTATGTATCAAGTTCTTCCATTTATGTTATTTAATTTAATCTTCATGACAGTCCTCTTAAGTACACAATATCAGGGTGCCTGGGTGGCTCAGTCGGATAAGCGTTGGACTTCAGCTCAGGTCAAGATCTGAGGGTTTGTGAGTTTGAGCCCCCCACTGGATTCTGTGTTGACAGTTCAGAGGCTGGACCCCGCCTCTGATTCTGCGTTTGGGTTCTGTGCCTCCCTCTCTGTCTGCCCCTCCCCTGCTCACGCTCTGTCTCTCTCTCTCTCAAAAATAAACATTAAAAAAAATTAAAGTACACAATATCTTACCCAGTTGTTCAAGTGAAGACAGGTTATACAGCTTGAAAATGGTAATGTTAAAATTTTAACCTATCCTTAAGTGATGGAGAAATGGAGTCGATGAAGAAGAGGTCAATGAATAATGCAAACGCAGATGATTATAACTTCGGAGTTTAGTTTTACTAGGCCTTGGAATTTGTTGTGTGCCTATTTAGAAAAACAAAATCTGCACAATACATTTATACACACACAAGCGATTCCATTCAACTCAAAGTTTATGTGACTCTGCAGCGTGCCCTAAAGACTTCTAGAGGTAACTACAATCACATTTCCCCAAATTCATATTATTTTTCAAATCAATTGTGATATTGTGATATAATAAGAAATATATATTTGGTCTTCATCCCCAGTTCCTGCTGCAGGCTCCTAAAACCCTTGGAATTTACTGAGTGATAGGGGTGAGAGGAGTCTTTTTTACTCAAAATAAACCTCTTTCAAACACACCTGAGTTTATGCAAATAAGACATATCCTGAATGGCCCCTAAATAGCTTTAGGGTTGGGGCTGGTTGCCCGAAAAACCTACCATATAGTTTGAGCTGGAACTTTAGGCCCCAGCCCCAGAGAGGCAAGATTTAATTAACCACTAATGGCCACTGATTTATTTAATGACTCATGTCTATGTATTGGAACCCTCTTAAAAGCACTACACAGTAAGATTTGGAGAGCTTCCAGGTTGGTGAACACATCCACATGTCAGGGGGTGGCACACTGCAAATGCCACAGGGACAGAAGCTCTTACGCTTAGGACCCTTCCTGTCTTCACCTAATGCTCTTCTTCATCTGGCTATTCATTTCTATCCTTCACTATGTCATTTATAACAAACCAGTAAATAGAAGTGTTTCCCTCAGTCCTATGAGCCATTCTAGCAAATTATTAAACTGGAGGAGGGGGTTGTGAGAATCACATACAGCCCGACAGTCAGAAGTATGGATGACTCAAACTTGTGACAGGCATCTTGAAATGGGGCCAGTCTTGGACTGACCCTTAACTTGTGGGGTCTGTGTTAACTCCAGGTAATTAGTGTCCGAATGGAATTAAATTATGGGATACCCAGCTGGTGTCTTCAGGGAATTGGAGAACTGCTTGGTGCAGAAAACCCATGACTACTACTACAAATCCTAGTGGCAGTACGTTGTCAAATCAAAGAAATCTCTGGAACCGAGTAGCAGTGAACTAGTCTTTTGCCTAAATTTACCTAGAGAAAGAGGTGGTTCAACATAACCCATTATTGTACTATGATCCCTATGTGATGCAATCAGTAACTGACACTTCTTGATAAATTGTTTTGAAAATACAACAAACTCTAGTTTAAGCTTCTTTTTTTTTTGTTTGTTTCACTAACAAAATTGTTTTTTATTTTACTTACAAAAAATTACCTAAGTTCTTTCTTTCCCCAACTAAATATTAATGTAAGAAAAACGAATCAGGCAAGGATCCAGTTTCTGACAGTGCCTTCTAAATGTCTCTAACTTCCCCTTAATAATTCATTAGAAACACTGCCAGGAAGGTCTGTAAAAGAATACAGGGGAGACTTTAAAAAATAAATGAAAAAAATGAATACATAGGCAAATGAACAGAATAGAATAAAATGGTATGATGTAGTATATGTAGAAATTTAATGTGTGAACAAGAAACACTGGGAAAGGAGAATAAGGGGTGAGAGATTCTTTCATGTGAATCCTGTGTACCACGTGCATTTTTTTTTTTTGCCCTGATCACATGGACTACCTTTTCCATATTTAAAACCTAGTTAATGAAAATTCTTAAAGATTTTAATATATGAGAAAAATGGCATTTCAAAATAGTGGAAATTAGGAATTTGGAAAAGGAATCCAAATGAATTAAAAAATTTAATGGTAAATGTAAAACCACATAATTACTACATGAAAACATGTGACTTTTTAAACATAATTACTACATGAAAACATGCCAATAAGGAAAAGACAAAATTATTACATTAAAATTTTTACATATAGTAAACAAAAAAATTAAAACACAGACTGAAAACTTAGAAGAAATGTTTGCAATATATATAACAAAGGCCAAATAAATGTTTAATATAAAAAGATTTTTTCAGATTAAGAAATGAATAGTACCACTATAAAATACCAATGAATACCATAATAAAATATTTTCAATTTCATTGGCTAACAAGGAGCTACAGGGTAAAACAAGATGTTTTTAGAACTTCAACCTGGCAAAGATTTAAGAATGATAATACCCAGTGTTGGTAAGGTTAGGAGGAAACTGGCATTCTCATTTGTGGTTGGTCTATGTACAAAATGACAACCTTATAGAGAATAATTTGGCACAATATTTTAAAAAATGTAAATGGCTATGTTCATTAATCCAACAATTCTATTTCAAGGACTTTACCTTAAGAGAATAGTCAGGAAAATATACAGTGATACATAAAAACAATTTTATAATTGCAAAAAATCCCCAAATGCCACTCTAGAGGATTGGCAAAATATACCTTAATAAATCAATAGGATGGACTACTACACAGCTATCAAAAATAATGAGTTAGCCCTATCTTTACTAACCTACAGAAAGGTCCACAATGTGTCATATACTGAAAAGGCTATAATCCCCTGTCTAGGACTAAGGAATAAAAGAAAGAGAATAAGAGAACTATGCAATTTCTTACCTAATTACTAAACCCCAAGTAAATATGCTTCTTCTTTTAAGAACCTTATTTTAAAAGTCCTTAATTCATAAGTCCATGGGATGATTTGGGGAAGACAATCACAATGTTCTAGAGATGGAACATTTGTTCCTTCCATTAGCTCTATTACAAATCTCTGATAAAACGTGAGGAGAGGCCACTACAAATTCTCATTGCTCAACTTCAGCTAAATCCTCACTACTATTTAGAAAGAATTTCCTTCACATCCTATAAAAGTTATTGCCAAGCCAAGCTGCCAGTCTTTTTCAACTCTTTCACATGATTTTGTCCAGTACTTTCCCATGATGATTAAAGTCATCTGAATTGAGATTCCATGACTTTTCTTCCCTCCATCACACAGCCCCTCTGTGTCCTCATCTTTCTACTCTACTCTGATTTCTGTTCTTGACAATCACTCCTCCCCCCCACCCCCTACCCTGGCTCTAAGACTACCTCTACCTACCTTGAGCTTAGTGGCAGCCCCTCCCACCTCCTCCAAAATCTTCCACCAACTATATGACCTCTTAATTGCATTTTCAAATTCTTTCTCTTCTACAAACATGTCTGTACTTGAATAAAACCTACAGTCTCCTGATACCTCCTAAGATCCTCTCTTCACATTCAAGCCCCTTGAAAAATAGTCCACATACACACTGCCTCTAATAAGCCTCCATTACCCTTATTTTACTCAAACTGTTCACTTGCAAGCATTGAAAATCAAACAGCCAAAAATCAGGTATTTTCTTGATCTTCATGTTCTTTTTCCAACCCTCTTCCCTTGATCTTATCTTATGCTTCATCTTCTGCCTTAAACATTTATTAAGTAGGTTTTCCCCTCTGCCTTTCCCCAGCCCTTCCTCTGACTCCTGCTGTCTTAAAAAAAAAAAAAAGAAGAAAGAAAGAAAGAAAGAAAGAAAGAAAGAAAGAAAGAAAAAGAAAAGGAAAGAAAAGAAAAGAAAAAAAGCAAGCATTTCCCAAGGCTCTACCCTTAACCTTTTCCCCTCCTCTTTTCTCATTTGTTACTTCATTGGCAAAGACCTAGCCTACTCCCACAAATCCTCATTCACTCATCTAGTACCCATTATATGGCAGGTGCTATGTTATGTGCTACATCAACTAAACAGCAACAACAACAGGTAACAGTTGTTTCATTTTCTTTATTTCCTTATTCTTGAGAAATATACTGTGAGATCCTAACCTTCCTCCTGAGCTCTACACTCCCATTTCCAAATATTGTTTTTAACATCTCCATAAGGTGTTCAACTCAACATGCTGAATCAAATCATGACTTCTTTCCTAAATCAGGCCTTTTTCCTGATGTCTTTTTCAATTAAAATTTCATTGATTCTTCTGCCATACAGAATTCATTACTTCTCATGTCTCAAACAATGTAAGTATAACCTCCAAATATCTCATGCATCCATCACCCTTCCCATCCACAATCCACCATCCCAACAGGAGCCTTCATTCACTTCCTGTTCGCTTTACTAAAAGAGTCAATTGGAACAGGCACCATATCTCAATATCTCTAATTCTCAGTTGTCCTAAAGATGATGGTATTTTACCTGCTGGAAGTGAGAAACTGAATCATGCAATCTGTAAATTCTATTTCAACACTAAGAACTATGATTGCACAACTTACCTCAACATTATTAAGAATATTATTTTTAAAAATCCTCCTAAGCTTTTTTCTTATTAACTCAACGTTAAATTATTAATTATTTTACACACAATTTAAGTGGCAATGAGAATGGCTACTATAGGACTATAGGAGATAGGACTATAAGAAGAGGAATATAAATGTGTAAGAGTGGTATTTTAAAAAAAAAAAAAAAAAAAAGAAAAAACTTATCATGCAAAGGATCACCCAAGATTTTTAACTTTCTTCTCAACTTGCCCTGTATTTACGTGGTTATAGACCCAGTATATATATGCAAATTAAAATTTTTTAATGTAGGCAAGAACACTGGCTAAAAGGAGAAAACCTTATGAAGATGCTTTTTAGTAACAAAATCTGAATCACTGAATTTATAGAAATTATGCTAGTTATTAATTCAGTATCATCTTGCTTCCTGTAGCCTTCCTTAAAATAGTCTATAGAATGATGAAAATACTTTAATAAGTACTGTCAAACTTTATTAATACAATCTCATCACATCGGTGAAGAATGTTAAAAACAGCTACATAGGAAATCCATTAAGTAATAGTACATATTGTACCCTGCTGTCAGTCTCAAACTTAATTGGAGATGCATGAGAAAAAAAAAGATTTTACAAATTTTGTGCCCAAGAAAGATCCAAACATCTTACCCTCCTTACACTGGTGCCCTCTTTGCCCTCTGTTTGCTCAGCACATATGTGAGGAACCACAATGCTGAAGTTTTCCTAGTTCTCCCATATGCCTGTTTCATCTCCCTAGCAAGATTCTCAGGTCCTCAGGGGGTGAGAACCCTGCCTTTTATGTCAGGCTGGAGCAAAAGTGGCTCACAGAGGGCTTTTAGTGTTTATGGAATAAAAATGTAATGGCTCAGTTAAAAGATGCTGTTATGTAAGTTTAGGAAGAATTTTTATATGAAGGATAATAGTTATCCGTGCCCACACTTGTTACAAGAAGAGAACAGAACAAGTTTAACTATCAGCAGGAGAGATTTAGGCTACATATTTCAAAATTTTTCTATACAGATTTTTAAATAAAATAATTGTGGTATACTTTTTCTCTTGAAATCTAAAAAAAAAAAAGGGAGCAATGCATACATATTTTATGTAGAGTGAATACTTGTGATAGTTACTCAAAGTAGAAAATACATCAACCATAGAATCCTTTCCTGCCCTTCCAGCTACAGAACCTCCAGAGACCTAATTTCCTCAAAGAGAAACCAGAAAAATGCAGCAAGAATCCTTCTGGACAAACCATCTTATATCACAGCTTTAAACAACCCAACACATAGGCATGAAGGGTTTCAAGATAAAAGATGCTGTATGACCTAAAAATCAAAAACTGTCTAAGCCCCTGTTCTAGATTTGCTTCTGATTTGATACAAGACCTCAGGCAAACAATTAGTCTGGAGGTCTGTGTCCTCATTTACTAAATGAGAATATCCTCAAGGGGTACGGCACAATGTCACTATTTATGAAAGAAAGCAGTACTGGAAAAAGAAATTTAAAGCGATCGAATCTATAAATAGAAATTATTATTAATATAGACATAATTCAATGAAAATAGACTCCAAAGGGTTCCAAATGACTCAGAATGGCTACAGTGTAACAGCACTGATGAAGCCAAAGAAAAACGAAAACACTTACATTTTAGGTTCTTTATTTTAAAGTATCAGAATAGGATCAAATTGGTTTTTCACTGCTCTACCACTTACAGGCTGTGGGTAATTTAGGTTAGTCCCTTACCTCTCTGAGCCTCCACTTCTTTCTAAAGTTACACTATTTGTGGTGCTTATTTCACAGATTATGGGGAAGACTGACCATAACCTCTGGCTCACAGTAAAGCTTTACAAAATGATTAGCTGTTATTACTAGCAATACTATAATCCTTGTAGTCATTGTGGCCATTAGCAGTATCATCATCATTGTTCTTTCAGGGAAACAGTATATGGTACAAAAGAACCTAAACTTTGGAATTGGACAGATCCTGGTTCAAATCCCATCTCTGCTATTTATCAGTTGTGTGACCATGGCCCTCCAAGACTCGGTTGCTTTACTTAGAAACGGGGAAGTCACCTCCCTCCTAAGGATGTTTTGAGGATTAGATGCAGCCACATGAAGCACAGAGGTCTCAGTAAAAGTTGTTTTTATGCCTTGATTTTTATATTTTATTTTAAATTCCATTATAGTTAACCTACAGCGTTATATTATGTGCCTTGATCTTTTTAATGACTTACACAAATCTGCCAAGCAGTTAACATCGTATAAGTACATAAAAATTGGCCTGAGCAAGATGGCAACAGGGTAAGAAGCAGAGGCCTGAGTTCTAACACAGAGGCCAGAACATAGGGAAACCTTTTCCAACAATCCAAGTGACAATGAGAACATATTATAACCATATGGTTACAAAGGGCCTAGGGCAAGTAACAGAGTTCGGCCACTCTCAATAGCCTTGTTTCTGTAGGTGATGCCTTCCAAATTCCAGATAGCTTATTTGAAATAAATATTTATTTGGAATACTAAATACATATTTTATTCGGAATACTTCATTTATCAATGAACTTCTGAAATACAACTTTGTAATTTTAACAGTGATTACGTGGGGAAAGTGGCTTCAGCATCCACAAATAGGATTAAGTTGACAAGTAAATGTTTTTCCCCATTTGCTAACATAAGTAAAATGCATTTTCACAAAATAGAAATCTTATTTTCTGATCAATAGCACTGTTACTCAATTTATTAGGAATTGCTTTCAATGACCTACAATGTTTAGGCAGTGCGTTATAAAAAGGTTAACGCTAATTTTTTCTATTAAATAAGGGAGACTCTAGAATAAGCCAAAACAGAAGAGACTACATTAAAATATTATATGATTGTTGGGGCGTCTGGGTGGCTCAATCAGTTAAACATCCGACTTCAGCTCAGGTCATGATCTTGTGGTTCCGTGAATTTGAGCCCCACATCAGGCTCTCTGCTGTCAGCATGGAGCCTGATCCAGATCCTCTGTCTCCCTCTCTCGGCCCCTCCCTTGCTCACGTGAGCACGCACTCCTTGCCCTCTCTCTCTCAAAAAAAAAAAAAAAAAAAAATTAAAAAAAAATTTTTAATATTATATGATTATTTAAAATGCATTCTTATGCTTAACGTTAAACACATATATCACACATTATGGAACTGCAGTTTCGTGTCAAACAAATTAACAAAATTCTAATGTGAAAAGGGTTCCTGGCTTAGAAAAAGCTACAGAAAATCATTTGAACTTCCCATCCTGCCTTTCTACTCCCCAGATTATCTTGAGTGTCTCCTCCCAGCCAGACATTAAAGTTTAAATGTAATTTATTTGTAGCTTAATTTGTATTGGCTCACACTTCGGTAATGCAAGCAATTTTCTATTGACTTAAAGTCTTCCACTCCAGCTCTTTGGAGTCACATGGCAATACACAGAATTAACAAAGAGAATGTCAACAACTAAGGTAAGAAAAAAAATACGGTAATCGAATTTTAAAGAGTTAGAATATCAATGATTTAGGGGTTTGTTTCAGGCTATTTCATCTTCTGAGGCAAAGGAAAGTTAATATGGTAACAAAATATTTTTTAGTCTCCTTATTTCTGCATGGGTGTCAAAATACCAGTCATATAAATTTTGTTATTTGTTCTCTAACCAATTCTTTTTAAGAAGCTTAATCTATAATCTGCTTAGCAAGGCAACTATATAAAAAATATTTAAATTACCTTTACATCAACAAGTGGATACGTTTTGGCAAATATCTACATAGACAAGCATAGTGTAAATTTCAACATTTTCTCGACAAAGTGTAAGTTATTTCATCAGTCCCTTTCTCCTTTCCCAAATCCACTCAATTCACTGATGTTTTACAGAAGCAATAGCCAAAAAACATATAAAAGGTTCAGCCTACTTAGTAATTTTTAATGCAAATTAAAACCTATCAATTTGGCAAAGTACATATAAAGAAAGACCCAACACTGACAAGAAACCATGAACATACTTCCTGGAAAGCAACTGGGCAATATATATTATTCTTGAATTATTCTTGAAAATGTCCAGACCTTTTGAGTAGTAATTACACTTCTAGCATTCAAGCCTAAAAAATAATCAGTGATTACAAGATATAAGTACAATGATATTTACCAAAGTGTTATTTAGAAGAGTGAAAACGTAGAAAGAACCTAAATTACCAACAATGGGAATGTGGATAAAATGAGAATGTTCAATAAATAATAGCACACCTATTTGATGAAATACTGTATGGACACCAAAATTATACTTTTGAGGAATATCTAATGTCATAAGAAGATGCTCCTTATAAAATATCAGGTTTTTTAAAAAGCAGACTATAAAATTTTATATACATGGTATACATTTTTTGTAAAAATTATTGTACTTGATAAATAGATATGCATATAGGCATTACAGAAAATAATATAGAAAATATTTACACTGGGGCCCCTGGGTGTCTCAGTTGGTTAAGCAGCTGACTCCGGCTCAGGTCATGATCTTGCGGTTCATGAGTTCAAGCCCTGCTTAGGGCTCTGTGCTGACAGCTCAGAGCCTGGAACCTTCTTCAGATTCTGTGTCGCCCTCTCTCTCTGCCCCTCCTTCTCTCACTGTTCTCTCTCAAAAATTGAATAAACGTTAAAAAAATTTAAAAAAAGAAAAAATGTTTACACTGTCAGTCTTGAAGGGGAAGATAAAAAATAATTTTATTTTTTATTATTACTATTTTATTTTAGAGAGAGAGCACGCAAGCTGCGGAGAGGGGGAAGAGAGAGGGAAAAGGGGAGAGAGAGAGGGAAAAGAGAGAGGGAAAGAGAGGGGGACAGGGGAAGAGAGGGAAAGAGGAGGAGAGGGGGAGGGGGAGAGGGGGAAAGAGGAGGAGAGGGGGAGGGGGAGGGAGAGGGGGAGGGAGAGGGGGAGGGGGAGAAAGAGAGAGAGAGAGAGAGAGAGAGAGAGAGACAGAATTTTAAGCAGGCTCCACACTCAGCACAGAGCCCGACAGGAGGCTCGATCCTATGACCCTAGGATCATGACCTGAGCCCAAATCAAGTCAGACACTCAACTGACTGAGCCACCCAGGCACCCCTAAAAAGTAATTTTTATATTCCTCCTAATGCCCTTAGCATTTACCTTATCACACCATCCTTCTTTACTATGTTTTTGTTTCCCCCACTGAATCATAAGCTCCATGATGACAGGAATTTGTTTCTTTTGCTCACTGTCCCTAGATAGTGCCTGACACATAGGAGTCATTTTGATAAATATTTATTAATACTATACATATATATAAACACACACATATAGCTACAAAAAGCATTTTTAATATTTATTTAATATTTATTTATTTATTTTGAGAAAGAGAGAGAGCAGGGGAGGAGCAGAAAGAAAGAAGAAGGAAGAGAATTCCAAGCAGGCTCCATACTGTCAGAGCAGAGTCCCACGTGGGGCTCGAAGACACAAACCGTGAGATCACGACCTGAGCTGAAATCAACAGTTGGAGGCTTAACCGACTGAGATGCCCACGTGCCCCACATTTTTTATATCATCGGAAAAAAATAATACAAATTCCCTACTATAGAATTATTAACCTAATTCCAACCTTCAAGAGTAGCAGTTCAGTTTAACCTCTTACTTTATCATCGATCATCTTTAATCCTGCAGGAAAATAAGTGATTAGGTTGATAGTCATGACCCTCAATTGGAATCGGAGGTTTTGGCAAGGTTTCTGGCTGAAATGTCAATTAGTAATCACTTGAACATCAGTCATATGTGCATACATCGACCACAACTGAAAAATCCAAACCTCTCCCAGCACCCACCTGATGGCCACAGGTATTTTTCCCAACTATGTTGGCCCACCTAAGTTGGAGCCATCACCTACTGATGAATGAAGATACAGCCTTTCCCTTGATCCCAGACATCAATTTAAGAATATTTATTATTCTTAATGTTCTATGACTATGGTTAACAATATTAAATAAATAAAAGAAATTTCTAAATAAAGACCTTTCAGTCTAACAAATATATGACTAGCTGGTAATCAATTGGCAACTTCATCTAGAATTCAGATGGGAATTATTCATTCTGAGGACTCCAAACAGACGTCAAAAAGACAAATATTTTTCCACTGGTGAGCATCCTGGTCTTATCCAGAACCTATTTACTTAAAAAAAAATTTACTTAAAAATTTAATTTTTAACTTACTTGAAAATTTAACAACATTGATTATTCAAAGGAGAAATCTGTCATTAAATATAAGTGTCAATTATATTCCAGACAGTTTTTAGATGTCAGAGTTAAGCATGAAAGTTACATTCTAGTGGGGAATATGACAATGAACATGGAAACAAAGAAATAATTAGGTAAATTCAAATAGTGATGGATACTCAGAAGATCACATTGTGAAATATGATAGGGCTATATATATGGCAGGGGGGTGGGCATCATCAGTGATTAGTTAAATGTTCTGAGAATTTATAATCTGAATGATGAGGAAGCAGGAATATACAAATCTGGGAGATCATACTAGGCGGAGGGAACATTAAGTACAAAGGTTCTGAAGCTGGAAAGCATTCAATCTATTTTTAAGAGAACAAGACCATGTAAGTAGGAGCCTAGAAAGCAAGGGAAAGAGGGAAAGGAGCTGAGGTAGACAAGATTAAGTCCTGTAGAATACTGTAGGCATATTAAAGGGATTGGATTTTATTCTGGGTGTGATGAGACTGCACAAGTGTAAGCAAGGAACTGTTAAGATCTGATTATGAACAAAGAATAAAGATTATTAAGAGACAAAAGAAAAAATATGAAAACCAGATACAGTCTCAAGTCTGAAGTAACAGGAAAAGGACCGATGTTCCTATACCATGATCACAGGCTCTGAAGGTGTCAATGCATTACATCTTGAACAACTGATTTTCGTCATAACAAGAAGGATTTGCCAAGAAAACAAAGAAAAAATACTACCATACATTTATAATAGCACTTTAAATATTTTATAAACTGTAAAATAGATGTCACCTAAAAATATGCTTTTTAGAACAGCAGGGAGAGTATATTACACAGTGTTACCTAAATAATTTACTTTATGCCTCAAGAAATACAAAGTCTTAAAGGGCCTTTAAAATAATAAGCATATAAAAGTCCACTTTCTCTTCCTCACTATTTGCATTGCAATAATCAATCCAGAAATAAAATTCATTCAAAAAGTATGTTTTAAAATCTATACCAAACAAAGCCAATTCTTTCGGTGTCATTAAATCTATCCCAATCTCCTCTGCACTATTTAGGCTGTAGTCTTGTTTTCTAAGCTCTCTCCCCAGTTCCTTACTCTCGGCCTCACGGGTTCAGAAAAGAAGCAGGCATTGTAAAGGTACATCTCTTCCCAGGAGTAATTAGAAACTATGTATAAAGTGAACCTTGGCATTATGTGAACAAAACAGAGTTCTTTAAAATGTACTTGTGTGTTTCATCTACAAAAGATTACTTTTTAATTGGAAACATGAACTTCTCAGATTTTCTCACTACAGGATGCTAAATGTGATCACCATCATTTCATGTGGTGACGGCCAAATGTCTCCATTTTAAGCACATTTTTTCTTTTCTAATTAATATGTAATCTATGAGACAATATGAATATTCTGGTGTCCAAAAATTCTTTCACTCTGTGTTTTGTTTTGTTTTATAGTTACACGTGGTCCTTGAATAACGCGTCTGAACCGGATGGATTTATTTATATGCAGATTTTTGTCAACATAGTAGAGTACTATAAATGTGTTTTCTTTATGATGTTCTTAATAACATTTATTTTTTCTTACATTATTGTAATAATACAGTATATAATACTTATAATATACAAAATACATTAATTGACTTAGTTATTGGTAAGTCTTCTGGTCAACAATAAGTTATCAGTAAATAGTTAAGTTTGGGGAGCTAAAAGTTATATGCAGATTTTTGACTATGCAGAGGTCATCACCCCTAACTGCTTCATTGCTCAAAGGTCAAACGTATACTCTTGTAATTATAAAGTAATAGTGTGCTCATGAGGAAGCTTCAAATTTAAAGAACTACGAAAATTCCTTCCTCCCCCCACCCGAGATGCTGTCACATTTCCACAGAAGTCAGCTCTTTTAATTGATTCTTGTGCATCCTTCGGGAAATTTCCAACACATACACATTTATATATTTCTTTTTCTTTTTACCATAAATACAATCATATTATCTATGTTGTCTTGCAACTTTATTTTTTATGCTTTATCCTGGACTTCTTTCCTATTACTACATATAGTAATCTATATAGATTCACATAGATTCATCTCATTCTTTTTAATGGCTATAAAGAATTCTACTTGCCATTATTTATTTAACTTAGTTTAACTAGTTTCCTAAATATACATTATTACAGTTTTCACTTACAGTTTTATGATACCGAGCAATGCTATCATAAATACCATTGCATATAACTTTGTATACTTTATGTGCATAACATTTGGAAGAAGATAAAATTGCCAGAAACGTAACTTCTGGGTCCAGATATATTTAATTTCTTTTCTTTTAATAGGTATTACCAAATTTTCTTTCAAAATTGCATCAACAGCAATGCTGTTCCTCCTTCCTTCTTCCTCATCAATAATGGACATTAGCAAATTCTTTAATCTTTGCCAATATGAGAATTGAAAGAAAAAAAGCAGCTCATTAATATTTCAATTTTTATTTTTGTAAACAAGAAGCATCTTGTCATGAATACATTGGACATTTGAAATCTTTCCTCTATGAGTTGCTTATATAAGGTCTCTGTCCTTTTTTCTATTAGGTATTCCTAATGGATAACAATATTTAATATTTTAAGCTATGTGTTTGAAGAAATGTATAATAAACTTCATTATAATATTCATAAAATATTATTATAGTTGGTAATCTGTACCTAAGAAACCCTCCCTCAAGCAAAGCTATAGTTCCTGAAAGCATATAGTTTCATTATGTTTAGTATACCTTTAACTCCTTGACTTTTAAAATGAGAATACTGTTATAAATGTGCTAGAGAATTTCCTATATTAAAATCTCAATTCTTTCTTAAAAATTCAAATTTCTATGTGCAAGTAGTAGGAAACAATTAAAAATTAAGAAATCAGCATCTTGTTCTTTAGGTAACATCTTAGAACCACTACTTTCATCTGCAGTTTTTTATTTAGTGCTAAACCCAGAAGGCATTTCTAAGAACAAGGAAACGAAAAATCTAAATTAAATCTGCCTAGAGAAAGCACTGTACATCTTTCTTTCACTATTATGTGAGCTAATCTCTTTCTACTTTAAAAATCAATTTTGCCTAGCCCTGGAGTAAACACTCATGTGCTGGAGTGTGATAAGAACTTGCCTGATCAATGTAAAAAGCCGTGCCTGCGCGGATCTCTCGTCGCTGTTTGAGATCAGTTTCAGTGGTGTCCCTTGATAGGGCAATGTATTCAACTTCCCGTTTGGTCAGCTCCTGTAGAGCAGAGAGTGAAATTGTTCCAGAATTAAAACAAATTCTCAACATATTCTTGGGAGCCAGTTATCTGACAATGCCACTGCCCTAGAGATGAGCATTTTAAGTGAAATCATGAGTCTTAGCTTTGAGAAAAATGCAAAACATTGAGCATTAATCAAAACATGCATGTACCTCTCCTCAGAGCTCTACTGCACCAATAGTTGACTACTTGATAATTATGTACTTCCTTAGCAATTATTATTATAATCAGATATTATAAATCTTAATGTCTTCTATAGAATTCTTTTCAAATATCACGAGTAATAACTTGCCAACTTGGTGTTTTTTTGTTTTTTTTTTTTTTTTTACAAATGATAGCCATTTTAGTAAGTAATGTTCACCTTCTTTTTAAAGGGTGATCTACATTAATTAAGTCCATTAACCAATGTTTACCAACTGTCTGTGATACATTAGATCACACTTTACCAAGTGTGAAAATAAGGTAAATACCAGTAGTCAGGTCAACAGAAGAGAGAAGGAAGACATACATAGATAGCTATGCAGGGGGAGAAAGATGAAGAAGGATGAAAGCAGGAGGAGAGGGAAAAAAAGAATTCTTTCATAGAAAACAAACATTTTTGATTTGAAGGAGAAATCACCCAGAATCCATTTCTTTTAGAATAATTTATCCATCCCTAACGTCATTTTTCCCTGCATGTGACAACCATGTACAAACAGGTTTTAACATTAGCCTTGGTTTTATAACATTGAATTAAAAACAATGATGTTCTCCAGTTGAGTAAGGCATACAATATGTTCTTATTAAACAGGGAGAACAAATTAATTTACTGAAGTATAAGGGAAAAAACTGAATGAGCACGCCATTAACGGTAAAAGAGGGTATTTCACACAACAGAATTTTTTTTCTCTGCCATATAATGTTGATAAAAATATATCATAGTTGTCATTTTGGTTTTATAAAATATGCCTGTTCCCATGTGCTATAAATTTAAGTATGTATGGAAAGTAGAAAACATTTTAAATAGAGAAAACACATGCCATAGTGGTAAAGATGTGTTGATACCAAACAATATTTTTCTAAATAAGAATGAATTGCCTCTGAAAGCACAATTTTGGACTAAAGACACAATTTCTCTTTTTAGCAGATGCCTCCTTCTTGTTTCTTAACATATCATTGGTACATTTATGTCTATTTCATTGATTGGCTGAATGTGATCACTGAAAAACCCTGTCAAAATTGGTTGACAAAGCGACGCCTCTTATTGTTAAACTGTACCTAGTAACACCCTGAACTGCCACACTGAAGATATAATCCTGGTTCCTCAGGCAAGACAAACGCCAACGTCTCCTCAGATGCTGCTTCCCAGAAATGGTATGAGCAAGTTCAAACAGTACCAGGAGCAGCAGATCGAGGAGGCAGCAGGGGTGTGTTGAGTTTGTTGAGCTATCTATACAACTCCTTCTATATAAATTAAATATAAAGTAAACACAACTATCAAATTATGCCCCCAAATCTCTGCCTGTAAAGACTTCATCTACTCTGGATATTACTTAGCATGGGATCTTATATCTAACAGCAACAGTACCCAGGGCAGAGTTTGCAAGGCAGCTTAGGCTACTGTTTTCTTATGTGTATTTCCACATCCTTAAGCTACCTTAGCTCTGATTCACAATTTAAAGTTTGTTGCTGTTTTCTTTTTTTAAAGATACAGGTTATATTGCATCTTTGAACCCACAAGACACATATAATGTCCTAGCCCTTCTCATTCCACATTCCTAACAAGCTTCAGAATCTTGCCCAGAAACAAAATCAGAGTGAGATATTATGGTCTTTGAAATGAACCAGGTGGAATGGATTCTCGGTAGCTGACTTTGCATTCTTAGGCAAGCCGCTTTTGCCTTATTTATCAATAAAATGAGGATAATACTACGATGACCCCTTATACCTCACAAGCTCATTCCAGAAGCAAATAAAAGATATGGAAGGTACGGGCTAGAAAGAGTTAAGTTCTGATTTGTCCATTGTATTTTGATCATCCTCACCCTACATGATTTTGGAAGTACCAAAATAAATTCACCACTGAAATAAAAGAGGACATGAAGCATATTTCAAATAGCACAGAAATCAATTCTTCAATATCAAGTAACACAAGGAAGCTTAAAGTAAAGTTCTTCCCCTTCATCCTAAAAAATATCTTCAGACAGAACAACTTCACCTGATGGCAATCTTCCTCCCATCAATACAGCAATGCCTATTAATGCAGGCAAACTGGGGGAAAAGGTCTTATACAATTTTTTCTTATTTGGATTGAGATTTTAATATTTCAACTCACTTCACAACTGTATTCAGAAAACTACAAACATGTAAGAGGATAACAGGTCAGAAAGAAGACTTGAAGTCTAGCTCTATCATTTACTAGCTGGAAAAAAGCTTGAGTGAGTTATTTCATAAACTTGTTTTCTCATCTATGTGAAGGAAAAAACTGTGTAACATATAAGAGATATTTGACAAACTGTAGGCTCTCCTTAAAGACCATATAACAACAAAAAGTCAAGAGAATTATTTGGCTTTTTAAAATGTGGGCCTTAAATACAGAGAACAATCTGAGGGTTGTTGGGGGGATGGGGGAGAAGGGAACATGGGTGATGGACATTGAGGAGGGCACTTGTTGGGATGAGCATTGGGTGTTGTAGGTAAGCGATGCACCATGGGAATCTACCCCAAAACCCAAGAGCACACTTTACACACGGTATGTTAGCCAATTTGACGATAAATTGTATTTTAAAAAAATAAATAAAAATTTAAAAAATTTTAAAAAGAAATAAGGATATTTCTTGAGTAATATAAATATAAAATATATAATATGAAATTAATATAACATAAAATCATATAATAATGTAATACAACATATAATATTATATAATGTAATATAAAACTAAGTTTTGTTTTGTAACCTCATAGTTGCTGATTCTATCTGCTACTCATTGCCTGAATTTGTATTTCTTTTTTACCAGAAGTTGAGAACTTTCTAGTGACAACAAAATTTTGCTAAAGCTATGAACAATATACATCTGCTTCCCAAATAACTTATTCCACACTCCTTATTAAAGAAAGCATCCTTCAACATTAAAATTTTTTTCAAGTAATGAACAATCTTGATATTTTTGTAAATTCTTAATCTTAATTTATGTTAGAACACAATCAATCAAAGTTAAGACCCTTAGGAATCCATAAGAATTGATTGCTTACCAGGTACTGCATAGCAATAGAGCGTCGAAGAGGCCCAGGAGGTCCTATGAGAAAGACATCTTGCCCCAAAAGATCCTTCTGCATCATCCATCTTATATGCTGAATTACAGATTGAGCCAGAGAGTCTGAAACTTCAAGCACGAAAAAACAAGATGAAGTGAAATGCAAATCAGACTACTACTTATAAACCTCTAAGCAATCAAGGCGTATAGTGTATTATATTTTAAAAAGTGTGTCTATCTCTCTATATACATGAACAACACACATATTCATCAATACATCGACCTGGTGAATTCTCACACTGCTTTACTGCTTTAAAACCATTGTTACCAATGTTAAAACAGGACAAAGGTTATGATATCACAAAGAATCACATAATATCACACTTGTTATTTATTTACTTTATTTACTCATTTTGAGAAAGAGGGAGTAAGAGAGCATGAGCAGGTGAGTGTCAGACAGAAAGGGAGAGAGAGAGAATCCCAAGCAGGCTCTGCACTGCCAGCATGGAGCCTGATGCAGGGCTCAAACCCATGAACTGGGAGATCACTACCTGACTCAAAACCAAGGGTCAGAGGTTTAATTTAATAAGCCACCCAGGTGCCTTTGATATCACATTTAAAAGCTTACAAGAACATTCGAATGGTCACGTTTAAGTGTCACTAAAGAAATACAAGTGATATTCAAGGGTGATATAAGGAATTAGAATCATTATCACAATTCTATAGCCCAACGCTTTTGTTCTAAAAGGGACATGACTAAATCATCTCAGACAATTAATGATTATCACAGTCTTGAAAATTTTAAGAAAACTATATTATAACTTAAGCTGGCAATGGGTTGTGAGATCTCTCAAACTTCACAGTTAGAAGGTTTGAAGACTTACGTGTGCAACTGTTGGGAATAGAAGACTACTTCATTCAATGCCCTTCTAAGTCTACTATTAAATCTGTCAATCTGCTCATCTGCCTAAGCATTTTATAAATGTTTGAATTAACACAATTAATTTGTGTTTGCTCATTTGTAAATCACTCAGTGACCCCGAAAGTGCATTCCTAGGTACATAAGAAAAACTCTCGCCCTTGTACATTGGTAGACATATAGAATAATCATGGAGTGTCATTCAAAACAAACTGAATACAACAAAGAAAAATATAGCTTATTAATTCTTTAAAAAATAAAAATACAACTGGAGACTGGAAGTGGATAAAATACACATGAAGGAATATTACATAACAACAAAAACAGAATGCACTACCACTACTTCTAACAATATTAATTCCTTAAAGGTATAGTATTGAGCGAAAAAATTAAGTCACAGAATAAATCCCATATGATGCTATTTTTGATAACGCTCAGTAAACTAGCAAACTGAATTCATTAGAAATACATACACATGTAATAAAACAGTGCTTGAAAAGCAAAAAATCAAGAGAATGATAAACTGAGAATAATGGACACTTGGGCGTGGAATCAGAGATTCTCACGGATAGTTTCAATGATTTTGGTAATATTCTAGTTCCTATACTGGACATGGCTTACAGTGTTTGCTTTATTATTGTGTTGCATTTTACAGATAAACACACACACACACACACACACACACACACACACACACACGTATCCTAAAAGTCCTTTACATGTACTGAATATATTCCATACTTTTTACACTTTGTTTAATCACCCAGTGAGGCCATGAAAGAATTCAAACTAAGAACACCTGCCAAGGCTAAAGCTATGCTTCCCCGACCACCTTCAACAGCACATTACAAGGGGGATTAGTATCCCCCTAACCCATCCCCCAAAGCTAACATTTAATCATTGGAAAAAATAAAGATAAATTTCTGATTTTCTTTATCAGGGTGAGACGGTCAAGAACAAGGTTTGGGGCAGCCTGCTTGGTTTATCATGTCACTGGGATCACACCAAAGCATCTTGTAATCTTCCCAAATCAAGTGCCTCTATGTCTAAAAATAAGGAGACTCAACACCTGATCAGAGGTGCTTGGTTTCTCTCCTGTCCTCTATGAATCCTCCACAACATGCATAGGGAGCATATCACCCCCAAGGGGGCAAAATCTGAAGTTAAAGAGGGGTTGAAAAGAATTCTTAGATATTACAAGGGTCTGTTGTCCACTAAAGGGATGCTGTGCATAAAAGATATACGGTATATCTGTGGTACTGACGTTTCATGAGATTGGGGAAAGACAATGGGGAGGGGGGAGGTAAATGTCTTTAGTAGAGCAATAATGAAAAACATATTGAGAAACATTGCTCTGAGACCTAGACCTCTGAGAATCTATCAAGGAGTTTCATGATACAATGGAAGCAATTCACCCGAGATTGGAGATTCAACCTCATTTATAACTATCAAATGTCCACTTAACTATTTCCTTTCCTACTTCAGGCTTAAATCCACCTTTGTGATATATAGTCTACTCTTTCTTATTTCAAGATGAGTCAGTCTGCTTGCTGTTTAAGGATGACACAAGATAAAAGTTAAGTTCTAACTTCTCTATCATAAATTACACAATGTTCCCTATCCTGCAGATCTATTATCTCTTCTTACACTGGTATCAAATACATAATTAAAAACAAACATTTCTGGGATTTCTTTCTTTATATTTTTACAAATCTTCACTTACTTTGGCCACAGGCCTTCTCTACACTTCAGTGTCACTCCTTTGTATTCAGCTTTGGCAATGTGCCTGACCTTCCATTACCTGGACTTGACTACTTAAAATACGACATTTCCAAAGTTCTAGAAGGTAAAGCCAAGTTGGTCTCTTCAACTTCCTTCCACTGTCTATTATTTATAACTGTTGTAACTATTCATAATTACAGAGTCTCCATTTAGTTCTATATAGCTCCATTCCATTTTGAATGCCTTGACCTTGGAACTGTATACATTTTCAAGGCTTTTTTAAAGTTGAAGGCACCAGTTCCTAATCAAATGTGAGGTCTGCCTCTCCTAAGTTGTCAGTGTCGATAAAGTGCTGAGGTTTCGGAATAATATATATATTTTAGCAAAGTCAAGAAGCATCAATTATGCCTGTATTTACAGAGCAGTTTGTATACCACGTACTTTCTTAAGTAGGAGAGAAAGGCATAGTTATTTAAAGCGGGAATTCTAGGAACTGAGTATAATTGCGAGGATGCTCATAGTTGTTCTTCCACTCGACGTGATCCTAATGTGTTGAGGACCACTGGCCTAAGGCACATCTGACAATTCTCAGCAATCCCTTCCTTTCCTCTTGCCACTCAGCAGTGGTTCTCAACTAGTGGCAATACCGCCATCACGCTATGCCCGCCAGAGACATTTGGAAATGTCCGGGGTACTTCTGGTTGTTGCAAAGCCTTGGGGGACGAGGGATGACTGGGTGCACTACTGACATTTAGTGATTCTACATATGATGTCCAAGACAGTCCCATCTGCCCAGTATGTTAATGGCACCCTTGTTGAGAAATATTGTGCCTGGGTTGACATGTGTGGGTTTGTTTTTTTTTTTTCAGGGTTTCTGTTGCTTGCATGCCACAAATGCATTATTTCTATTTAGTCACAAGTAAGCCCAGAGGAAGAGTTCCCCTTAGTTTCCCCTATTTTCTGAAAGATGACATTGTTAGGGAGGCAACTCAAGAGTGATTTAAGTTCTACCTGTAGACTGAGATGTTAGATGTCAGAATATCTAAGGATCTTATCATCACATTCCAATTCTACATAATTTTCTTAATATGTATAAGCAGCTTCTGAATCGTGTGGCTGGCCTTGCAGTCAATGCCATATCTTCAAGAACAGTTTTTCCTTTCCCTTATTTTTCTTTACCCAATAAACAGTAATAATAATGGTTATAATTTAGTGCATTCATTTCATGTGCCAGATAAAATACAAATGACTTTTCATACAGGATCTCATGACAACCCTGGGATTTAGCAGACTATACTGTGTACAGATACGGAATCAAGCCAGACTGCTCAAATCCCAACTCTGCTGTTTACCAGCTATGTAAACTTAATCAGCTATTTAAACTCTCTGTGTTCAGGTTCTCCATCTGTATAACAGATATAATAAATGTACCTACTTATAAGGTTATTATGAGGATTAAGTTAGGCACTTAGAACAGTGACTGGTAATAGTTAAGTGTCATATAAGCACTTCATTAAATATTCATTCCCTATGTTTTTCAAATAAGAAAATCAAAGTTCTTGAGGTGCAGTCTTGAGTTGGTATGTGCATAAACCAAGACTTAGATCTCAGCGTTTGAGTTCAAAGTTTGCACTATAGCTGTGATGTCCTATTGCCCCTCCAAAATCTTTTTAACAGGCTCTACCTTCAGATCCAAGAATTTCCCTACAAGTGTGTGCCTCATGGGGGCTCCATCGAACTTAATGGAGTTGCTTTTCTGGCCATTAATTTTATTTCTTGGTTTTTGAGGATGTCAACGATACCATGTTTTTCTCCTTTTATTGAAATTTCTAATTCATTTTATTTTACATTACGTTATGAGAGGGCTGTTTCTCTAAAAAACCTCCCATTTCCACTTGCTCATATTTTAGGATAGTATATTTTGTCAAAGAAAATATTTAATTTGTCAAAAAATTACATTAAACTACTGAGAGAACGCATTATGTAGTGCCGTGTGGTGTCTGTGGTGTATTTTACATTAATGCTTGAAACTAGCTGTATTTTTAGGATGGCCTCAAGAAAACATGAGTCATACTTAAAAGCATTCTAGAAATAGAAACAAGATGTAAGACCTTACATTACGAACATCTGCAAAACAAACTGCCAAACTGCCACGCATAACCTAATATAAACACAGCCCTGTGCGCAAGAGAAATCCCTGACTTCATTGTTTTCAGGCACAAGATGCTACCTTCCAGGAGTCCACATAATGATAAACTGATGTCCAAATAATACCGGAGAGCTTGATCCTATAGTCTAACATTTCCTTCTCTATGTAAAAATCAAACATCTGGTTCATGTTGGGCTACATTCCTTATTCAATCCCTAGCCGATACTTGTTTTAAAAAAAATGTGTACTATTTTTGCCCGGGCGTATTCAAGGACTTTAAAATAAGTCTATCAAAGTAATCCAAATTATAATTTTCTCCCTCCACAGACTTCAATTTGTCATATATATAAAGATTAAAATTAACATTTCAGAAAATTATGCTAAGTTCTCATCCCATTATAATAAATCCTTTAAAACTAATGGTGTTTCCTAAGCATCCGAAGAGGAAACATAATATAATGGAGGAAAAAAAACAAAACAAAACAAAAAAGCCTTTGAAGCCAAACAGATCTAGTTGTGATTTCTCATCCTGTCCTTTATCAGTGTCCTTGGACAAGAATTCTGAATCTTCCGGGCTTTTCTTATTTTCAAAATAAAGGTAATAATACTTAACAAGAACGGCTAGTATGAGGATTACAGGTAAAGCACCATGTCAAACCCCTCAGCCAGTGAGAACCGCGAATGGAAGGATATTGAAGACTTATCCTCGCCTGCAAAGTCCTCTACCTGGTGTGTGTCCTAGATAGCAGGCTGTATGTACAGTGTGGACTCGGTGGTAATGAATGGGCTTCCGAGTTTATACTCAAACTACCTTCTGGGCCTACATACAGCCCACCCCGAAGAGATAAAGGAGAATGAACCCGATATTTACCATATCCCTGACTAGTAGAGCTTATGTCAGGTACCTTCTCATGGCATTTCATCTTATTCACCATAGTCGTCCTACAAAATAGTTCAGAAAGAATCTCAACACAGGCCTGCCACACTCCCCTGCATTCACTCCTGCTACCTCATCACAATGAGAGATTTCAAAAGAATCGCAACGAATCTCACTGCAAGTACATGCTCATTTACTAAACTGTCACCTATCTATCATACATCATTCTGTACTTGGATATAATGGACAAGGGAGAAAACATGAGAAGAGGGGACACAATACAGTTATGTTTAGAACTTAAGTCCTCGTTATTTACCACACGGGCTAACTGAACTAAGAAATTACATCATTCACACAGCTACATTTATTAAGGATCTACTATATATGCTTAGCACCAAGAACAGCAAAATGAATACAAAAGGTCCTCTGAATGTGTCAAAGGAAACCACTGCATACATAGAGAGCCTCAGTTTACATAAAGCCACTCATCTATAATGTAGACTGAGGAGTCTGATCCAATACAGCTGTAATCAAAATTAAATGAGAAGCACAATATTGGCCAGCACAGTACTCAGCATAGAGAAGTTATTCAGTTTTTCTTAAAACTAGAAAAACACATCAATATACATTAAATACATTAAAGCATATCCATACACAATGATTGTCAAGTTGTTTACTTTTTGTGTTGAGATGTTAGAATATATATGCATGTGTTTCTTGTACTTGCATAGAAAAATACAGGAAAGATACCCCTAAAACTAATAACATGGCAAGTAATGTAGATGAAAATAGGAGTGAAACTGAGATTCCTCAATGTGCAGTTTTTTATATTATTTTGACTTCTGAACCATATAAATGTATTATTTCCACACACAAAAAGCTAAGTTACTTTTTTAAAGTCAAGTTTTAGAAAATACTTGACACAAGAAAATTTATATCATATATAGTTTTTGTGGAAGTGGTCACAAAATAGCAACAAAGAATATTTTCTTAAATGATGTATGCAAATAGTCATTTTTTAAATGTTTTATTTTTGAAAGCGGGGGGAAGGGGCAGAGAGAGAGGGGAATAGATGATTTGAAACAGGCTCTGTGATGATAGCAGAAAGCCGATGACGGGCTCAAACCCACAACCTGTGAGATCATGACCTGAGCTAAAGCCTGATGCTTAACTGTCTGAGCCACCCAGGTACCCCACAAAATACTGTCATTTTTATTTTTATTTTGAAGTTTATTATATTTTTGAGAGACAGAGTGAGAGAGAGCAGAGGAAGGGCAGAGAGAAAGAGACAGAGAATCGATCCCAAGTAGGCTTCATGCTCTCAGCACAGAGCCCAACACAGGGCTTGAACTCATGAACTGTGAGATCATGACCTGAGCCAAAACCAAGTCATTGGCTTAACCAATTGAGCCCAAGGCACTCCAAAATATAGTCATTTTAAAAAATACTGGGTACATTTATAAGATTCGACTTATAAAATTATGTTCTCTGACCAAAATTAAATTAAATTGGAAATTAATAATAAAAAGATCTTTGGGAAAATCTCCAAATATTTAGAAACTAAACAGCACACTTGTAAATAGCGCATGGGTCAAAGAAGAAATCCAAAGGGAAATTGCCAAGAATTTTGAGCTGAACAAAGGTGAAACCACAATGTATCAAAATTTATGGCATACCACTAAAGCAGTACTTAGGGGAAATTTTATAGTACTAAATACCTGTATTGAGAAAAAGGAAGGATTGGGGAGCCTGGGTGGCTCAGTCAGTTAAGCGTCTGACTTTCATGATCTCATGGTCCATGGGTTTGAGCCAGGCTCTGTGCTGACAGCTCTGAGCCTGGATCCTGCTTCAGAGTCTGTGTTTCTCTCTCTCTCTGCCCCTCCCTTACGTTCTGTCTCTCTCTATCAAAAAAAAAAAACATTAAAAAAAATAGAAAAAGGAGGACTTCAAGTTAATGGCTTCAGCTTCTGCCTTAAGATACTAGAAAAAGAAGAGCAAGTGAAACCCCAAGAAATGAAATTCTACTGATCAGAACTTAAATCAATGAAATAGAAAACAAAATAATTTTTAAACTTTTTTAAAGGTTTTATTATCCATATTTGAAATAGAGGGAGACAGAGCATGAGCAAGGGAGGGGCAGAGAGAGAGAGAGAGAGAGAGAGAGACAGACAGAATCTGAAGCAAGCTCCAGGTTCTGAGTTGTCCGCACAGAGCCTGATGCAGGGCTCGAACCATGGACCGTGGGATCATGACCTGAGCCAAAGTTGGACGCTTAACTGACTGAGCCACCCAGGTGCCCCAAAACAAAATAATTTTTAAAAAATCAGTGAAACCGAAAGAAAGTTCTTTGACAAAAATCAATAAAATTGACCAATCAGGAAAGACTAATCAGGAAAAAGAGAAGATACAAATTTCCAAAATCAGGAATATGAGATTGGGGTTGACATGAAGTACAGATACTGCAGATATTAAAAGGAGAATTAGTGAATATTGTGAAAAAGTTTATGCCAATACATTCCAAGACTTAGATGAAATGGACAAATTCCTTGAAAGACAAATTCCTTTAAAAAGTCAGCTTTTTTTTAGCTAACATAAGAAAAGGTAACCCCAATAACCATATCTAACGAAGAAATTGAATTAGTGAATAACCTTCCCACAAAGAAAACCCCAAGTCAAGACAGCTTCAAGGTGAAGCCTACCAAACATTTAAGGAAAAATGCCAATTTTATACAAACTCAGTCAGAAAACGGAAAGAAGTAAATACTTCCCAATTCATTCTATAAGACCATCATTGCCCGAATACCAAAATTTGACAAAGATATCACAAGGAAGGTATTATGGACTGGATGTTCGTGCTCCTCCAGAATTCCCATGTTTAAGTCCTAACTCCCAATATGATCAGTAGTATTAGGCGGGGCCTTTGGGAGGTGATTGAAAGCCCTCATAATGGGATTAATACCCTTATAAGAAAAGACACAGAAGCTTTCTCTGTCTCTCCACACTTTGGGCCATGTGTGGATACAAGAGGTCAGCAGTTCACAACCAAGGAGAGGGCCTTGCCAGAACCCTACCATACTGGTGCCCTGATTCCAGACTTCCAGCCTCCATAACTATGGGAAATAAATTTCAGGTTTTTTTATAAGCCACCCAAACTATGATGCTTTGTTAGAGCAGCTGGATCTAAGATGAAAAGAAAGCTGCAGATCAATATCCTTCAGAAATACAGATGCAAAAATTCCAAACAAAATTTTCTTAAACTAAAACCAATAATATGTAAAACCAACAACACAATACAACCAAGTGGGATTTACTTCAGTAGTGCAAAGTTAGCTTAACACTTAAAAATCGATCAAATATAATTCATCATATTAACAAACTAAAAAAGAAAAACCACATTATCGCGTCCAAGAACACAGAAAAAACATTTGACAAAATAGAATATAGCTTTCTAATTAAAATCATCTCTAAGCAAAGCACAAATGGGAGAAAACTTCCTCATCTTGATACACAACGAACGTGAAACACCTATGCCTATCATACGTCAGAGTAAAAAGCTCAATGCTTTCTCCCAAGATCAGAAATAAGACAATAATATTCCTTCCTCTGACCACTTCTATTCAACATTTACTGGAGGTACCAACAAATACAGTAAGGCCAAAACAAAAACAAAAAACAAAAAACAAAAAACCACACCTTCCAGATTAGTAAGAAGTAGCATTTCCTTTATTTATATATAACAGAATTGTTTATATGGAAACTGTGATGAAATCTACCAAAACAAGTTCCAGAACAAGTGAGTTTAGCAAGGTGCCAAGATACAAGATCAATATACAAAATCAATTGTACTTCTATGTTGAAATTAAAAAACAATACCACTTACGATAACATTAAAAAATAAATACTTGAATGATGACTCTGACAAAATATATGCTAGACCTGTACACTGAAAACAACAAAACACTGCTGAAAGAAATTAAAGAAGATCTAAATAATGGAGAGATACACCTTTATGGATTGGAAAGCTCAATATTATTAAGATATCAAGTGTCTCCAAAATGATAATAGATTCAATGCAATCCCAATCCCAACAGTTCTTTTTTGTGGAAACTGACAAGCTGATTCTAAAATCATATAGATGCAGAGGACCTAGAACAGCCAACATCTTTGTAAAAAAGCAAAGATGGAAGACGAACATTACCTGATCTGAAGACTTATTGTAACACCATATTATTCAAGATAGTGAGACTTTGGTGTCAAGACACACTAAGAGATCAATGGAACAGTTTAGAAACGGATTCACAATATATATGGACAACTGATTTTGAACAAAGGTACAAAGGCAATTCAGTGGGACAATGATAGTCTTTTAAGCAACCGGTGCTGAAACAATTAGGTATCTATATGCAAAAAATGAACTTTGATCCATACTCATATAAAATGACCTTTGACCCATACCATATATAATAAATTAACTTAAAATAGATAATAGACCAAAATGTAAATTATGTATACAACTGTGAAGATATTTAGGAAAAAAAAAAAAAGAAGAAGAAAATCTTTATGATCTTTGGTTAGACAAAGATTTCTTAGGTATGATACCAAAACCCCAATACATAAAGGTAAAAACTGATAAATTGGACTTCACTAAAATTTAAGACACCTGCTCTTCAAAAGATTCAATTAAAAAAAAATCAAAAGACAAGTCACTGAAAGAAAATACTTGTACATCTTATATCTGATAAATTTCTTTTACCCAGAATGTATGAAGAAATCTCAAATCTCAAAAGAACACAAACATCCCAATAAAAAAGTGGGCAAAAGATTTAAACAGACACTTCACCAAAGATATACAGATGGCAAGTAAGCACATAAATAAGTGTTCAACATCTCTAGTCACTAGGAAATGCAAATTAAAATCACTATGAGATACCATTACACACCTATCAGAATGGCTGAAATTAAAAAGACTGACCATACCAAGAGCTAGCAAGAATGTGGAAGAACTGGAAATCTCACACATCGCTGGCAGAAATAGAAAATGACACAACTACTTTGGAAAACAGAATGGTAGTTTCTTGAAAAGTTAAACATCTTCTGTGTGATACAGCCATTCTACTCCTAGGTATTTACACAAGAAAAAAAGAAAGTACTATGGCCATATAAAGACTTATACATGAATGCTCAGTGCAGCTTTGTTTCAAGAGCTTCAAAATAATAACACTGATGTCCATCAACAGATGAATGAATGAACAAACTGCAATTATTTCCATACAATGAAATACTAAGCAGCAATAAAAAGTTATAAACTATTGACACACGCAACATGAATCTCAAAATAATGATGCGAAGTGATGGAAATTAGACAAAAATTGAGTATATATTACAGAATTCTATTTATATAAAATTCTAGGAAATCTGAATATATCTACAAAGCAGATGAGCCATTCCCAGAAAAAGGAGGAACCAGGGGATATTCTAAAGAGGCACAGGTACACTTTGGGGGGTGATGAATTTATTTGATCAATATTTTGACTACGGTGACGTCTCATGTTTACTTATGTCAAAACTTGTGAAACTGTACATTTAACTATGTGAAATTTATTGTATGTAAATTATACTTACTAATATTATTTTTAAAAGACTAGAATAACACATTGAAATGTCAACAATGTTCTTATAAATGATTTCAGTTTTATCCTTTCGTTTCTCAGTATCCCAGGTTCTCTGTATTGATGATGTTTTATTTTTGTAATAGGAACAAAAAATTATATTTCTTTTGAAAAACCACATTGCAAAGTAATAACAGCCAAACGGGAAGCAGAGAATAACTGTGATACACAGGATAAGTTGTAATGTGATACATAACATATATTAGAATATTTTGACTAATCAATACATCACAATTTAACCCCAAAATTCAATTTGCAACTCAGCTTCTTATAAAGTTCTTATCGAAAAGACACTGTTACACTGTGATAACTCACTGAAGACATCTTTATTGGTCTTAGTGTAGCTAGTCATATTCATCACAAGACTTACAACAACCAAAAACATAAAATGAAACCAAAGGAATAACCTTTAGTTATAAACACATCTCAGAAGATCCAAGAATTTCTAGGTCCTGTCAAATGAGTCCAAGTTATTTAAGCATACAGCATGAACTTTTTATTTTTATGAGTCAGGTTACAGAAAAAGCAGTTATAATAGATGTATTCCTTAATCAGGTTTCACTTTAAACATGAGGGTTTTATTAACTATTTTTAAAATTACAATCCAATATATGCTTACTATAACAAAGAAAAAAAAATCCAAAAATGTAAAAAGAAAAATTATCTCTCTTGATCCCTATCATTCCTGGCCTTACTCCTAACCCAATGCCCCCCCCCCCCATAAAACTCAAAATTAAGAACCTGGAGTATAGCCTTCCACACTTTTCTCTGTATACAGAAAGACATGCAATACACCTGCAAAAGGTGTTTAAGTTGTTTAAAAAAAAAATAGTATCATACTTTACATACTACTCTGCAATCTACAATTTTTGCTTAATAATATGGTATAGACATCTCAAGGTCCACAGATACAAATATATTCTTTTTTAACAGCTGCAGAAGATTCCATAATATGGGTAAGCAATAATTTATTCAACCATTCTCTAGTGATATACTCATTGCCTCTAGTTTTGGTCACTATCAATAACACCAAAATGCTGGAATATATATTATGTACAAATATCCTTTATATACTGACTTTTTTCTTTAATGAATACAACCTGAAAAAGAAACTGCTACATCCAAAGGTATATAATATTTTTAATTGTAATAGCTACCACAGTATTACTTTCCAAAGAAGCCATATGAACTCAGACTTCTACCAACAACGAACGACAACACTGTTTCCCTGCAACCTTGTAGTTACTTGACATTATAATACTTCTGAATTTTGGCCCAGGTGATGCATAGAATTGATATTGCATAATTTACATCTAACTATTAAGCAGGGTTAGAACATATGTTCATATACTTATTGGTCCTTTGGATTTCCTCTCCTGTGCCATGCTTATTTAAATCCTTTGCCTATTTTCCACTGGATGATATGGTGTTTCTCATCAATTTGTAAGGTATATTTGTCTATTGAGGGTATTAATCCTCTATCACATGTGTTAGATATCCACTAAAATGTGAGTTTTAAGCTAGGGGTTTACTACTTGAATTCATTTTTTCATTCAAATAATGTCATAAGTGACGGTTAAAGTATTACCACATACACCTGAAGAAGACTATTTATATATTACACAGTTCAAAAATTGTACATCTGCAATGAAAGTTGCAGAAAGCAACAACAGTCATTAAACAGAAAATAAAAAGCAACAAAATGCATCAAGAAATGTTATCTTCAGTGTGGTGCCCAAGACAAAGAAGATTAAAGAAAATTTAGGCACTGAATAAAGATTGCTGTAGACAAGCTGGAGAAGACTTCAGGTCATATTACAGAGCTTGAAAAGTTGATGGGACACTCCCCTTTGAAGGCTCTATTTTATATAAAGAAATCTCAAATTAAATCCTTTTCTCCAAGTAAATTTTCATGTAATGAGTGGCAATTACTGTGCTATTGAAAATAGGGTAAATCTTAAGGACTGGAGGCTCTGCTCTCTAAGTTCTGTATAATAAGTTTCTGTTCTGTAAGGGAACCTTAGTTAACACCTTCCTGGAGGCCTTATGTGTAAGCTTTGTCAGTCATTCATTAAAACTGACGAGTGCCACAATGATTGTTCCACATTATCTACAGACACAAAAATGGCATAGATTCTCCATGCTGTTCTGTCATTTACATGCTGATGAATTTCTCAAACCTCTTAAAATTATTTACAAATGTCCCCCCTCCCCCATAAAACCTTTCACACTGTTGACTTTATGCCAAAAACCATCATTTTAAGAGTACAATGTTGTAATTCTTGCAGAAAACCTTTGTGGGTGCTAATTGCTTGGATAAAAGTTCAGTGTGTCCAGTAAACCTTAAATGACCTCACATATAATTGGTCCGCTGACTGCAGCAAGAAGATTATGTAAGGAAGCAGAAATACAACTCTGAAGTCGACTTTGAAGGCATCTATTGAAAACCTGCCGCCCTGGAGCGTCACCTCTTAAGGCAAACACTAAAAGAAATACCAGCTTGACTCAATATAGTTTAACTTCAAGAACAAAAACATGAAGGAACCCCTTTTCAACAGCTGACAATTTCATCTAAGCCTTGAGATTCACTTTTCAGACAAAAAAAGCAAAAATCTTCAATTATCCACTTCAGCACTTGCAGGGAAGAGACTAGAGACTAAGATGATAAGTGGGAGTTATAATGGTCAAGGCAGGAGGTGACAAGACCTAGATAATAAAACAACTGAAGAACAGTACAACTCCTTTGTCTGCTTTGTGCCAGGCACTGGACTGGGCTAGATGCTGCAGCTAGAAAGACACCCTGCTGTGCCCAACACTGTGAAGACAGAAATAGTTCAATGAGAAGCAGACAACAGACTACAAAATATATTTGTCAGCTCAATCAGATGGCCAAGGAATTAAGAAATTTTGCTTTCGTAAGTAATGCTGTTTTCACGTAGTTTTAAACCGAATTTTAGGGGCGCCTGGGTGGCTCAGTTGGTTGAGGGTCTGACTTCGGCTCAGGTCATGATCTCCAGGTTCCTGAGTTCGACCCCCACATTGGGCTCACTGCTATCAGCACAGAGCCTGCTCGGATCTTACGTCCCCCTCCTTCTCTACCCCTTCCCCACTCACGCTCTCTCAAAAATGAATAAACATTTTAAATAAATACATAAATTGAATTTTAGATTTCCACTTAAGAATATTCTCAGTCTATTGCATCTCTGCCAGCTAACAGGATTTCTACTACTTCTATCAAATAGATGTTATATATGAATATCAGGGTTCGTGGTCCAACATTGTGATTTTTATTTCTTCACTACTAAAAGACAACAGTTGATTTTCAGTGCTCTGAATAACTCTGAAAAAGAAATAAAATATGACTGCCATGTCTCAGTGATTTCAATTTTTTCAATATTTTTCACACTCTTAAATTCCAAAAGAATTATCTAACATACCATTCTTCTTTTCATTACAGGACTTCCTCTAAAGAAAAGTAGCCAGAGATACTGTGGCAAACTATAAAAGGAAAACCAAACGGAAGTCAGGGAATCTGGGCTTTGCTACTAATTAATTAGTCTTCTGGCCTCTTTCTTGTGGTCCTATTTTCCTGGTTATGAAATGAGTTTTAGAGAGGATAATAATAGCTAAAGTTCCTTTCCTTAACAAAATATTGAATACCCAAACACGAAGAGCTGAATTGAAGCATAAATATGGATAGGAAAGTAAGAGGGTATCAAACTTCAACAAAATACTGTTTTGAAAATATTTTAAAATATTTATTTATTTACTTATTGATTTTTATTTAAATCCAAGTTAGTTAACATATAGTATAATATTGATTTCAGGAATAAAACTTAGTGATTCATCACTTACAGATAACACCCAGTGCTCATCACAAGTACCCTCCTTAATGCCCATCACCCATTTAGCCCACCCCCCCCCCCCCCTCCCCTCCAGCAATCCTCAGTTTGTTCTCTGTATTTAAGAGGAACTTATGGTTTCCTCCCTTTCTGTTTTCACTTATTTTTCCTTCCCTTCCCCTATGTTCATCTGTTTTGTCAAAATATTTTAAAATATTTTTTTAAGTTTATTTATTTATTTGAGAAAGAGAGAGAGAGAGTGTGTGTGTGTGTGTGAGAGAGAGAGAGAGAGCAGGGGAGGGGCAGAGACAGAGGGAAAGAGAGAGGATCCCAAGCAGGTTCTGCACTATCAGCGTGGAGCCTGATACAGGGTGTAAACTCACAAGCCGCAAGTTCATGACCTGAACCAAAATCAAGAATAAGATGCTTCACTAACTGAGTCACCCACGTGCCCCAAAATATTTTAAAAAGTAACTCCAAAAGAGGGGCACCTGGGTGGCTCAGTCGGTTAAGCGACCAACTTTGGCTTGGGTCAGGATCTCACACTTTGTGGATTCAAGCCCCGCGTCGGGCTCTGTGCTGACAGCTCAGAGCCTGGAGCCTGCTTCCAATTCTGTGTCTCCCTCTCTCTGCACCTGCCCTGCTTGTGCTCTGTCTCTCTCTGACTCGCAAAAAATAAATGTTAAAAAAATATATAAATAAAAATAAAAGTAACTCCAAAAGAGGTAAAAAAACCTATCAACGTTCTCTCATAGCCAAAAACCCATAATCTCTAATCAGTCATGTAATAGCAAGAGTGAAGTCAAAGAATTATAAGTTTCCCATCTTGGAAATAGTCTGAGAGAGGGAGAAATATTTTAAAGAATATGATATTTGAACCTAATATAGTAAGTAGATGCACAAAAACATGTTTCATTAATAAATAAATATATCTAACCTAATAAATATGTAGCAACATGTAATGCTTATGTGGGTATGTAAGATTTGGGTTGACTTATTAGCTCAGCCATTTTTCCTACTTCAAGTTAAACAAACTTCAAATAGTCTTTTCCTTACATCTGGGTACCGTTGCTCATACAAAAGACTAGTAGAGACAACGTTAGTATTTCCTAGTGGGTAAAACGTGCTACCGTCATTTTGATATACAAACAATAATATATCTAAGGATACTTGTATTATGAATATGGTGGGAACAATGATGAATGGATAGCAAGCACAGAAAATGAAAGTTGGAGCCTATACACCATCCAACAGTTTTCAATATAAATTCTCTTCTGATAAATTTCAAAGGGAAAGCTACTAATAACTAAACACAAAAGAAATGAAAAATTTTGACTACATAAGAGATGTATGAAAACAGCAATAAAAATCATAAGTATATAAAGCCATAAAATGTTGAGGGTTTTTCTTTGTTTGCTTTTCTGGGGTTTTTGGTGGCAATTTATAGTTTTGCTATATTTAAAAACAGATATCGTTTATACTTGGAACTTGATTTGAGCCAGCCACTGCTGTATTGCCCCCTAGTCATTTGCAAAATATGAAAATACATTCATTCAAAGCATGTAAGTCTTAAAATTGATATTATTACTGAGATCCCTTGAATCCTTAAAGCTAGTATAGTCTTATTATACATTCTCTTACTTAATAAGATCCCCCAAATAACTTAGCATTTGGGCTTCAATAAAATATTTTAGCAGACCCCCAATAGGAGGGAGACTATGGCATCTTAGTTTAAGTTAAAAGAAGAGAAGGATAGTGCTATCCCCTGCTGAGAGCTGTCAGGCCATGACGATGCTTCCTGTCTAGGTGAGACTTGAAAGGCCAACATTCTTTCCACACTGTAAACACATGAAGTGTTTGCCTTTAAAAGAATATTGAAGCTTTTTTGAAGAGCCTACCACCACCACGTGTGATTCTGGAAACAACCTAAGTAGGAACAAATTCAAAATCAAATCTAGAGAAGATGCATTTCAGATTCATTTTTTTTAAGGGTAAGACTATAAATGACAATGAAAATATTTTTAGCATATCTCTTAAGCAGAATCATAGCAGCCTTTAGTAATAACCATACACAACTGTGTTACAGACATGGGATAATGGGGAAATGAGAAGGAACAGAATCAGGAGACTGAGGAAATGGTTGTGTCAGGGACTCATATAGTTATTGAGCACCATGTGCCAGGCACGATGCCATGCATGTCACATAAGCTATTTCATTCAATCCTTACAGTATATCCATAAGGTTGAAATGATCGTTCCCATAATGTCAAGGAAATCTGGAGCAGTTAAATGACTACAGAAATTCACACATCTAAAAAAAAAAAAAACATAAAGAAAGAAAAGAAAAAGAAGGGAAGAAATTCTTATCTAGGAAACAGTACACACAAAATTTTAAACCTAATCCTCCCCCTCTCAAATAGATGTTTCCATATAGAACCCAAACTATGTATCAGTCTTCCTATCATCTATCAAGAGTGAATATTATTCCTCACTTTAAAAGTTAATTGTAAAAGTTAGCTACATTCATAATAAGATAAGATCCAGGAATCAGGGGGAAAAAAAATGAGTGTTTTCTTCAATCATCACATACCAGTATCATGTAAGGTGTTTTAAATCTATTTTGTTAATTTTTCTCTGGGTAAACATAACAACTTGTTCAAGATTTAAGTCCCTAGTCCTACCCCCAGAAAACCTATCAAGTATAATAATATGATTAGGTATAATCATTAAATAATAAATATTAAAAATAAATGCTCCTGACTCCCACTTCTAGTTAGGATGAAGAGAATTGCAACAGAATTTTACTTTCAACCTAACAACCAGAACAAGGCAGTGGATCTGTAAAACTCACAGTTTCTTTTTTTTTTAATAATTTTTTATGTGTATTTATTTTTGAGAGAGCCTGCATGCAAGAGAGGCATAGAGAGAGGGGGGGACAGAGGACCCGAGGAAGATGCTGTGCTGACAGCAGAGAGCATGACTCAGGGCTTGAACTCATGAACAACGAGATCACAACCTGAGCCAAAGTTGGATGCTTAACCGACAGAGCCACCCTGGGGGCCCACCAAATCACAGTTTCTTAAAACCCATCATACAGCTAAGAATACAAAGAAACCTGAATGAACCAAATTCTAGAAAGTAATGAGTACTTTCAAGAAGAAAAGAGACCCAGAGCTAATTTTCCCCCTAGTAGACTGGCAGGAGAAGGAAGAATCTGCCATAGGTGTATCAGGATAAGCAAGCTGAACTTTAAAACTGAATTTTAAAACTTACAATGGCCTCACACGGGCTGACACGATGAACTAGTCTACTGAGAAGCCTTAGCCACAAAGAGAGTCTACACCTACCCACCAACTCTTTCCCATTGGCCCTCACTGAGTACACAGGAGTGCACACTAAAAACCAGGCGCAGGGCAAGAACTGAGAGGATTCTTCCTGAAGCATGCTGGACCTTTTCTTAGTGCAAGGCAACAACCCATTGAAGGCTGGGAGTGGGACAGAAGCAACAGAAATCCCTCCAAGGCACTTCATGGCCTTATACGGTATTAGGGAGCAGTCACACACAAGGCATTAGGGCAGAAGAGCTGAGATAAATCCTGTTTGGGCACTCCTGGCCTTCACTGACATGTCCTCTGGAGGCTGGAGGCAGGGCAACAGGATAAAGGAGATCTGGGTTGGAGAAAGCAGAATACAGGACTAAATGACTAAACTCCCCAGCAATCCAAAGATGCAGCTATAAAGCTAAGAGAGATTAGCCATGGCTGGTAGAGCTGGAGATTCAGCTATAAACCATAAAGAAAGCTCTGGAATCTCACCAGAATTCACATCCTGAACATTGCTATAAAGAAAGTCCTGATGTCTTTCTCAAAACCTTTAAAGGTAGAGATAAATGGAATGCAACTAAGCTAAAACAAAGGCCAGTCCCAAGTCAAGCACATATTAGACCAACTCACCTCACACTCCCTCCTCCCATGCTCCCAACCCCCACCTCCACCACACCTCCAACTCCCTACATGGGGCTTAGCAGATGCAGAGACATGCCCTTTTCTGGGGTAAATATCATTTACTTCAATCTCTACTGTTCCTTTATACACAATATCTGGCATACAATAAAATATTATGAGACAGAGAAGAAAATGTGATCCGTGGTCAAAAATCAATAAAAACAGTTCTAAAAATAGTCTAGGTGCTAGAATTATTAGACCCTAAAAAATATGTTAAAATACTTGTGGAAAAGGAGGAAAACATGAATGTATTCTAGCATAAGAGATGGAAAATATAAAGAAAAGCTAAATGGACATAGAAATGACAAATGTATTAACAGAAATGAATGAATCATCAAAAGGGACTAACACAAGATCATACAAAGCTGAAAAGAAAATCAATTAACTTAATTATGGCCAAGAATTTTCCAGAATTGATTAAAGTTATTAACCCAGAGATTCAAGGAGCTCAGAAAAACACAAAGAAGTTAAATTCAAAGAACACCACAGCTAAGTACATCAAAGCCAAATTTTTGGTTAAGAAAAGTTAAACGCAGATAGAGAAAAAGGACAAATTGCAAATAGGAGCCCAACAAAAATGACAGCTGGTGTTTTGTTGGAAACAACAGAAACCAGAAGATATAAAAAACAAAACAAAACAAAAACCTGGCATTCTGTATCCAGCAAAAAAAAAATCCTTTGAAAATGAAAGTAAAATAAACACATTTTAAGATAGACTATAGAGATACAGGGCACCTGGCTGGCTCAGTCAGTAGACCAGAGTAGACTCTTGATCTCAGGTCATGAGTTTTTGAGCCCCATATTGGGTATGGAGCTTACATTAAAAAAAAAACATAAAAATAAAAAAAAAAGATAGACAACAGAGGAGAGAATTCATATCACAAATCTACTAAAAGAAGTGGTAAAGAAACTCTTCTGGCTGAAGGGAAATGCCTTCAGAGAGATGTCTGAATCTGCAAAACGAAATGAAAAGAAGCATAAAGCATCAAAATATGAATAAATATTAAAAACTTTAAAAACCATCTCCATTTTACATATATATTCAATTTCTTTAAAATTCCATTGATTGCCTAAAGTAAAAAAATAATAATATCATAGTGTTTTAGCATATTTAATTTTAACGAAATTAAAATATATGAAAACGAGACTACCAAAGGTGTGAGAAGTAAATGAAAGCAGTGTTGAAAAGTGATCACATTGTTCCTAAAATAGATGTATTATTTGAAAGTAGACTATGGTAAGTTGTAGATGCATATTATAATCTCTAGAGCATCTCTGTTCAATAGAGTACCCACTAGTCACATGTTGCTATTTAAATTTGAGTTTAAATTAACTAAAATGAAATAAAATCTAAAATTATTTTCCTTGATTGCACTGATCACATTTTGAATGGTTAACCACATGTAGCTAGTGCCTGCTATATTGGACAGCACAAATATAAAGCATATCCATCACTACAGAAAATTCTATTGGACAGAGCTACTCTAGAAAAAGAGGCATAACGAGATAGCCTATGAAAGAGACAACATGGATATATTGTCCCTGAAAAGAAGACAAGAAAAGATGTATCACAAACAGGACAAAGAGCAAAAAAACATCAAGATGGTAGACTTAAACACATCTAAATCAATAATTATATTAAATGTAAATGGGCTGAACATTCCAATTCAAAGAAAGAGCTTGTCAGAATGGATGAACAAGCTGTTCAAAAGACACACTTGAAATATAAAGGCACAACTAGCTGAAAGTAAAAGAATGAAAAAGAACATACCATACAAACAGCACAAGAAAGATGGTATGGTTCACATTATTATCAGACAAAATAAACTTTAAGAAAAACAGTGTTACCAGAAAAAGACAGCATTGCATAATAAAAAGGACCATTCACAAAGAAGACATAACAATTATAAATGTGTACATACCTATTATAGAGGTTCAAAATATACAAAATAAAAATGAGTAGGATAAAGGGGAAAACAGACAAATCTATAATCATAACAGACAGTTTAACACCACTTTATTGACTGAAGAGGTAGATAAAATCAATAAAAACATAAAGGACTTGAACAATATTGTCAACATTGACCAAATCTGTATTTATAGACTACAACAGCCAATATCAGCAGAACATTAATTCTTTTCAAAGTTTACATGAAATGCTCACTCAAAGAGGCCATATGCTGATCATAAGTCTCAATAATTTCAATTTCAAAGAACTGAGAATATTCTCTGATCATAATAGTATTAAATTAGAAATCAATAACTGTAAGGTAAAGAAAAACAAACCAAATACTGAAAATGAAGCAAACACACTTCTAAATAACTCTAACCAAAGAAAAAATTTGTGATTTTTTAGTAATATCTTGAGAGAAATAATAATGAAACCTTAACATATCAACTTTTATGAGGTAGAGCAAAAGCACTATTTCGATGGAAAATTATAGCTTTGGAGATCTAATTTAGGGGAAAAAAGGGGGGGAAAATCTGAACCTCTATGTTAAATAGTTGGACAAAGAATAGGAACCAAAGTAAATAAAAGTAAGGAAGTATTAAAGAGTGGAAATCAGTGAAATAACAAATGGACAAACAACAGAGAAAAATCAACAAAAAGCTATTTTTTTGAAAGTTAATATCACTGATAAACTCCTTAGGGTGATTAAAGAGAAAGAAGAAAAAAACCCTCATTTCCAATATTAGGAATAAAAAAGGGAATAGCAATGCAGATTCTACAGATATTTAAAGAATAATAAAGGCTACATTATGAAAAAATTGCCAATAAATTTTAAAACTGAGATGAAATGGACCTATCCCTTTCAAATAAAACAGAGCTCTAAAGTTCTTAGGAAAAAAAAACAACAACAGACTTATCTTCACAACCTTGAAGTAGACAAAGATTTCTAAGACATAATAAGCACTAGCCACAATAAAAGATAAACCGTATGTAACCAAAACTTCTGCCAACTAAATGATACCACTGAGAAAACGATTAGGCAAGGCAGAGACTGAAAACAAGTATTCATAATAGGTAAGCATGACAAATGACTTGTGTCTAGAGTATATAAATAACTGTTACAAATCAACAATAAGAAGGTGAACTCAGTTTCTTTCAATAGGCAAAATATTTTAAGATAGTTCATGAAAGATATGCAAATAACCATTAATTATAGGAAAATATCTTGAACACCATTACTCATCAGCGACATGCAAATTACAACCACAGTGAGAGGACATGCACTCCTGGAATAGCAGAGTAAGGACCTCTGAAAATCCACTCCTCCAAAAAACCAATGGCAACACTGCAAAAAACTGTCAAAATCAATTTTTTTTTCAGAACTCTAGAAATTAACAAGACTTCTAACAATCTGGCGATCATTTATCCAAGAAAAATAGGTGACCCTTAGTATGAACAGTAAGTTCTGTGGTATTTTAACTTGCCCTTTCCCCATCTCTCTCCCCAGCTCTCTGGAAACCTTGAAAAACAACTGCCTACAATGCTGGTGAAAACGAGCAGCCTGGCAACCACTGGAGGGGACAGAACAGGGTTGCAGCTTCCTAAGAGTCCCACCCCCAGAAAACTATCCCTACTTGACTTACTAACAGCTTGCCGAAAAGCTCCATTTTTTAGAATTTGACTTCATGTGACCCACTCGGAGCTCCCAGTGTGCAAATAACAACAAAAAATCAACAACTGTTTAACATCACAGTTGGAGGCACCAAAACTAGTTGGAGCTAACAAGAGGATGACCAAACAAACAAACAAAAAACTTAAAAGGAAAAACTGGGAGTAAGATGTCCAAGGCATACAGTGTACAACTAGGAATCTAGAAGGCCATGCACATGTCTGGGAAAGTTCTGAGAAGGGCCTAATCGCTCACCTTCAGCTGACACTGAAGATTTGCACAAGCAGGAAGACACAAGCAAACTTGTAAGCTGCCTGTGAAGCCCTGAAATCATGTCCAACATATACACAAGAGACCCTAGTCAAAGACTAAGAGAACTGATTTCTTTGAGGCATTTAAGAAATCTCTCTTCCATCACTGGCTGGCCATTAAGCTAACTGAGTAAAAACTTCAATGGCTACATATGGCAAAGAATATAGACTTCAGAAAAATAGTCTACAAAAGTCATTAAACAAACAGGAGCAAAACCAAAGCCTAGGGAAGGGGGCATCTGATTTCCAGAGTCATCCAATTGTACTAGTTAACAGCTCTACTTTTCAAAAGAAATATGATAAGAAACACAAAGAAACAGGAAAGCATAGCATATACCGAGGAAAAAAGCAGTCAAAAAAAAAAAATCTTTGAAGAAGCCAGATACGAATTTAGTAGACAAACACTTTAGCTATGATGAACATGTTCAAAGAACAAAAAGAAATCATGTCTAAAAATTTAAAGTATGACAATATCTCACTAAAAAATATCAATAAATACAAATTATAAAAAAATTCAAAGAGAAATTCTGAAGTTAAAAACTATAATAAGTGAAATGAAAAATAATCACCAAAGAGGCTCAACAACAGATGTAAGCAGGCAGAATAATCAGCAAACTTGAGTAAGTCAATTGAGATTATCCAGCCCAAGAAACAGAAAGAAAAAAGGATAAAGAAAAATTAACAGACCCTCAGAAAGCTATAGTACACCTTCGAGTATATTAACACACACATCATGTGAGTCCCAGAAAGACAGAGAGGAGGGAAGAAATAATAATGAAGAATGATTACAAAGAACTCCCCCAAATTAATGGAAAACATTACTATGCATATCCAAGAAGCTCAACAAACTCCAAATAGGGCAAACTCAAAGAGACCACACTTAAACACATCATAGTCAAACCATCAAAAGACAAAGATAAATGGACTGTATGAGAGCACAGAGAAGTGGCTCATTCTCAGAAGGGATTCTTGGTAAAATCAGTAACTGATTTCTCATCAGAAACTATGGAGGCCTGGGGCACCTGGATGGCTCAGTCAGTTCAGCATCCAACTTCAGCTTAGGCCATGATCTCACAGTTGGTGAGTTCGAGCCTTGCGTCAGGCTCTGTGCTGACAGCTCAGAGCCTGGAGCCTGCTTCAGATTCTGTGTCCCCCCCTCTCTCTCCGCCCCACCCCTGGTTGCGCTCTGTCTCTCTCTGTCTTTGAAAAATGAATAAACATAAAAAAAAATTTTTTTTAAGTAAATAAGAAAAGAAACTATGGAGGCCAGAGGCAGTAGGATGACATATTGAACGTGCTGGGGGGAAAAAAAAAACCTGTCAATCAAGAATTCATCAAACAACAAAGGTAAAATTAATAAATTTCCAGATAACCAAAACTGAGAGAATTTATCACTAGCAGCTCTACCCTACAAGCAATACTAAAGTGAGTCCCTCCTTCAAACTGAAATGAAACTACACTAGATGGTAACTCAAATGCACACAAAGAAACAAAGAATACTAGTAAATATGTAAATATAAAGACAGTATGAACATATTTTTATTCGTAATTCCTTTCTTCTCTTGACTTAAGAGACAAATTCATATAGTGATAATTATAAAATTGTGATGATAGATTTTAATGTACAAATATATATTTTGGGGGTGCCTGGGTGGCTCAGTCGGTTAAGCGTCCATCTTCAGCTCAGGTCATGATCTCGCAGTTTGTGAGTTCGAGCCCCATATGGGGCTCTGTAGTGAAAGCTCAGAGCCTGGAGCCTGCTTCAGATTCTGCGTCTCCCTCTTTCTCTGCCCCTCCCCCATTCTCTCTCTCTCTCTCTCTCTCTCTCTCTCTTTCTCTTTCTCTCTCTCTCAAAAATAAACATTAAAAAAAATTTTAAAGACCTATTTTGTATGATAACAGCAAAAAGGAAGTAGAAGGGAAAAGAGCTACATTAGAAAAAGTTTTTGCACACAACTGAAATTAAGTTACTAATAGGAACAAGTTTGTTTTAAGCTAAATTGGTAATTGTGATCCCTGGAGTGACCACTGAGAAAATAACTCAAAAAAAAAGGAAAAATGCAGTAAAATAAAAGTGAGGCAAAGAGGAGAGGACAGTCTGCAGAGCCATTCAGGAGGCAGAGTCATTGGAAACTTATGTCAGATGAAAGTGAGACATTCTCCCTCAAGGAGCACATAGTCTAGTGGAAGAATCTGAAAAGTGAACCAAAAAAAAAATAGCCGTTTTGTCCAATGACTGGAACATAAATAAGGAAGGGGAGTCATAAGAGATGAGGCTGAGACTAGATCATGAAAGGTAAGGAATGATCTTTGTTCCTAAAGTATTAGGATTCATTTAAGGAATTGTGAGAAAAGAAGTGGCATGATTTTGAGCAAAAAATTGCCTGTGAGGCATTAGGGAGACGCACATCAAAACAACAAGATACCACTTCCCGTAATAAAAACAGGTAATAATAAATGCTGGTGAAGATGTGGAGAAACTGGAACCCCCGGACACTGCAGGTGTGAACGTAAAATGGGGCAGCCTCTGTGGAGGGCAGTTTGATAATTCCTCAAAATGTTAAACAGAGGGCTACCATCTGACCTAGCAATTCCACTCCTAAATATATACCCAAGAAAACTGAAAACCCGTGTCTGTCAAAAAACTTATATGAATGTCCATAACAGTATTATTCATAGCAACCTAAAAATAGAGAAAAACCAAATGTCTGTCAACCAATGACTGGATAAACAAAATGTGGTATAGCCACACAATGGAATATTATTTACCCATAAAAGGAATCAGGTACTGATACAGGCCACAACGTGGATGAACCTTGAAAACATTGTAAGTGAAGAAAGCCAGACACAGGCCACATATTGTATGATCTCATTTATATGAAATGTTCAGAGTAGGCAAATCTATAGATACAGAAAATATAGTAGCGGTTGCTGAAGGATGGGGGGGTGTGGGGTGTATGAAGTTGTTGGAGAAGTAAACAAGGAGTTAATGGTACGAGGTTTCTCTTTGGTGTGATGAAAATGTTCAAAAGTTAAAGAGTGGCATGGTTGCACAACTCTGTGAATACATTAAAAACCACTGAGTTGTACATTTTAAGACGATAAGTTTTTAAAAAATGTAAATTTTATGGTATATTAATTGTATCTCAGTAAAGCTGTTACAAAACAAAAACCATGACTAGTTATTATTTCACACCTAGTATAACGAGTAAAATCAAAAAGATTAGAAATACTAATGTCGGCAAGGATACAGAACATCACCGTCGGTCAAAGGCTAAAACAGCACAAGTACCTTGGAGAACAGTTTGCTGTATCTCATGAAGCGAAACAGCCATCCACCCAATGACACATCAACCCAACTCCTCATTATTTATTCAAGAGAAGTGAAAAGTCATGACTACAGGACTTGTACTGGAATGTTCATAGAAGCTTATTTGCAACAATCTAAAAATGGAAACCTCCAAATGCCTATCAACAGAACAGATAAATTATGCTGTTATTTATATAACAGGACACTACTCAACAATTAAAAACTGATCAGTACAGGACCATGGATGGATTTAAAACCATTACCTTGATGGAAAGAAGCCAAATACACACACAGGAAAACTATACTATATGATTCTATTTACATAAAGCTCAAGAGCAGGCAAAACTAATCCATCATGGTAGGAAAAAAGACCATTGGCTTCCGGGGCAAATCAGAGGCGAAGGGGCACAAAAGAATATTCAGAGGTAATGCAAGTAATCTTGGTGGTTATACAAGTTTATAAAACTGCCAAAACTAACCAAAATGAATACTTAAGGTCTCTGCATTTTATTATATGTAAATTTGATCCCAATTGAAAAAAAAGAAAGAAAAGTATGTGAAAAATAAATGTTTTACTGAAATATTCAGGGGTGAAGTGATAGGATGTCTGTCTGGGATAAGTTTTAAATACTCCAGAACAAAGACTAGAAGAGTCAGTTAAAAGAAGACTGGCATACACTGATAAACGTTAAAATTGAATGATAAGTACATCACGTTTACACTCTTCTCTCCAGTTTTGGATATCTTTGAAAATTCCCATAATGAAAAGTTAAAAGGCATTCACTCATAAATAAATGAGTATTTCTTACTGTAATTCTGTGGCACAAGTTCTGGGCTCTTAGGAGTTTTCAACTTGTAGGATACATCTCCAATATTAACTGTATCACCTAAAAAGAGAAAAAGGAAACACACCTTTACAAGAGACAATAAAACAACACACTATGCCTTTCCCAACAATGACTGCCCTGAGGACTTTATAGAAATGCACATGCCTGCCTATGTTAGGCCCCATCGACACACCTATGTCAGCCACTATGCTCTAAAACTTGTATCCAAAGTATAAGTTATATAATGGAGAAGTGAAGCACTGGGGAAATTCAGATTTTAAATGCTACATTAGCAAAAAAAGGTGAGGTACTACAGAATTTATCAATTTATTATTTTCTCACTAATAGCAACACTAATAAAGTCAACAATACAGAAGAATGCATTTTAAGATCATCCAAAGCATCCAAAAGGTGGCATCTTTAATACAAATTACAAACTTATTACATCTTTATAGGTTCCTATTTTTACTATAAACATGTTCCCCAGCAACATAATCCAAAAATTCAATATTTCTAGGAAAGCCCCAGCCTATATGCCAAGAATTTCCACATGAAACCAGCACAAAACAGGCAAAAGTTCTCAGTAGATTCTACATGGTTCTAATTTTAAGTAGCATTAATTTGTGGCTGTGGCTGATCTTCTAAAGTGCAGGACTAAACCAAACAATCTCTGCTTTGCTCTCTCCAACAGCAAAATAGACATACTGATCCCATCTGCACCTGGTACTTCCTTTGTAAAGGGCTCAATGATACTTAGGAAAAGTAGCTGTGCAAAACACAAATTCAACATTGCCAGTTGTGAGCTAGTTAGGTGTCCCAGAGACTAAGGCCTTAAATCATCGTAATAACAAAAACTGCCAACATTTGTTGAATGATTACTATCTGCTAAATACTTTATACATTCCCAGAATAACCATATGAGACAGAGGCTTTACAAATGAGGAAATCGGCAACTCTGTAAAAAAAACTAAAAAAGATTTTATAGATGAAGAAATGTATTATAGCTACGTGAAAAGTTGAGAGAAAAGTAGAAACATCATGTAAAACTCAGGTGTACCTTCTCGTACAGAATATGTGTATATTTAGAGTGTAAATCAAAGGAATTTTCCTGTGAATTAGTCTAGACATCAGCTAATACTTACTGAATACTGGCTATTTGGCAAATATTGTTATAGACACATTATTTATGTTACTTCATTTAATCTTGGCTCTAAGCAACCTGTGATTCCTGGAGTTATTTCATATAACTGCTACAGCAGAAACCCCACCTCAAATTAGCATAGTAAAAAGGCATTGCAACCACAGTGAGGTACCACCTGACACTTGTCAGAATGGCTAAAATTAACAATTTAGGAAACAACAGATGTTGACGAGGATGCAGAAAAAGGGGAACACTTCTCCACTGTTGATGGCAATGCAAACTGGGGAAGACACTCTGGAAAACAGTATGGAGGTTCCTCAAAAAATTAAAAATGGAACTACCCTACGACCGAGCAATTGTACTACTAAGTATTTATCCAAGGGATACAGGTATGCTGTTTCGAAGGAGCACGTGCACCCCAATGTTTATAGCAGCACTATCAACAATTGCCAAAGTACGGAAAGAGCCCAAATGTCCATTGATGGATGAATGGATAAAGAAGATATGGTACATATATGGAGTATTACTCGGCAATCAAAAAGAATGAAATCTTGCCATTTGCAATTACATGGATGGAACTAGAGGGTATTATGCTAAGTGAAATTAGTCAGTCAGAGAAAGACAAACACCATATGATTTCACTCATATGTGGAAAGAAACAAAACAGAGGAACATAAGGGAAGGAAAAATAAAAACAGAGGGAGGCAAACCATAAAAGACTCTTAAATGCAGAGAACAAACTGAGGGCTGCTGGAGAGGAAGTGGGTGGGGGTGATGGGCATTAAGGAGGGCACTTGTTGGGATGAGCACTGGGTTATGAATCACTGGGTTCTACTCCTGAAACCAATACTACACGGTATGTTAACTAACTTGAATTTAAATAATTTTTTTTAAAGGCACTGGAGTTTGTTACAGCAGTTATAGGAAATAGCTCACAGGAGCCATGGGTTACTGAAGAGACCACGACTCAGTTACTAGTCTACAGCATGGTAGAGAAGGCAAAGGAGAAACAGAAGTCACACAAAGTCACATCTTAGGAAAAGCTGACTGAGACACTGTCCCTTGTACCACTAGATCCACACCTGGGACATCATGACCAGAGGACAACTTTTTCCCCCATTTCATTTTGGTAATTTTTAAACCTGTAGGAAAGCTGGAAAAACACTATCTTAAATTACAGAAATCATGATTCTTCATCTGTAATCTAGTCTTCAGATACATCTTCTAACAATAAGGACACCGCCACAGGTAAACTGTTCATACAGCCTCTGCGTAATTCCCTCATGACTCAAGAGTCCTGGGCAGGGCAGTTAACTGGCGGAGCCAAGGTTACTACCCACAGCCTGGCTGCAGGAGGCAGGCAGGAGGAAGAGCTGACCACTGTGATTTCTGGGGTAGAGTCGGAGCGCTGCCTCCTTTCAAGACTTACACCATAGGGGATTCTACCACTTTCTCCCTCTCCCCCAACTCCTAGCCCCATCACCTCCTCTCTTTCCTTCCTACCTCACCATGACCCCAAGTCTTCCTTGCTTGCTCTGCCTCTTCTCCTCAACTTCCTAACACTGTGTGCAGAGGCCCAGTTCTAGCCTCTTTTCTATTCCACCTACCACCTCTCCTTGACGAGCTCACCCAGTCTTACATCTTTCAATGCAACTAATATATTGCTGGCTCTCAAATTTGTATCGCTAACCCAGACCACCGAACTCCAAACATGGATACCAACAGACACTGAGATGCCTAACATATGTTAAACCTAACATATTCAAAATTGAGCTTCTGATCTTTACACCAAAATATGCTCTACTCACAGTATTCCCCAGTTCTGCAAATGGCAACTTACTCCTTCCAGGGGCTCAAACCAGAAATCTTGCAGCCATTCTTAACTTTTCTCTCACCTAACACATATCCTGCCTCAACCCTTGCACCCTGCAGTTTATTCTCAACAGAGCAGCCACAGTGATCATAATAAAATAGGAGTCAAGTAATGCAAGTCCTTGCTCAATCCTCATCTTTGCAATGGTCCAAAAGGCTATTTTGATCTCACTCCCCCATTTCCTCTTACCTCATCTCCTACAAGTGTCCTCCTGACTTATTCTACTCCAGCCACACTGGCCTCCTCCCTATTCTGTCAACATATCAGACTCATACTCATTTCAGGCTTTTGCACTGGATTTTCCTACTGACTGAAATGTTCTGCCCACACATATCCATTTAGCAATCAGGGCCCAACCATTTGTGAAGATGGGGCAAGGATAGTGCAGTATCCTGGGACTAGCAATAATAGGAAGCCATGGCCACCACTAGGCCTGAAAGGACCTAGTGCAAGTAGAAGGGGACAGTGCCTGCAGAGAAAGTATATTTAGAAAGCTTCCTAAGTGAACTGTGACCCTTTGTGGAGGAATACAGCAAACCTATGGTGGTGACCTGGCAAGGAGGAGGCTGGGGAATAAACAGGAAACAAAACTTGACAGAACTAAAAGTAGAACTAGATAAATCCATAATCATACTTGGATATTTTAATATATCTCAGCACTTCATGAAGAGCAAGAAAAAAATAGAAGGATATAGAAATAAGAATATTTCTTCCTCAGCCTTCGGCTAAAACCAACTGGAAAACAGGATAGAGAAGATCTGAAAACACGATTAACCATTCAACATAAATGACTTTTACAGAACTCTGCACCCAACAAGGGCAGAATACATATTTTTTGCAAATACACATGAGACATTCACCAAACTAGATCTTAGGCTGGACCGCAAAGCAAATCTTAATAAATGTCAAAGGGATGAAATCATACAAAATATGTTTTCTGATCAGAATGTAATTACCTAGAAATCAATAACTAAAAGATAACTGGAAAATCTCTCAACATTCGGAAATCAAACCAAAGGCTTCTAAAAAAACCCAAAGAAGCAATCACAATGAAAATTGGACTTGTGAAGAAATAAGGATAGCGATCTAGTCATGCCTGCTGTAGGCAAAGAAGAAAATGACATTCATAGGCAGTAGGTATTTGACCTTCCTGCCTCAAAGCTGATGTTCTTGGCCACCTTCTGTTACCATGCTATACTTTTCCTGAGTCATCTAATCCCTGCTAATGGCCCAACTCTGACCTCTGTACACTAAAGTCTTAAACGTCCCCTTTGGCTCAGATCTCTCTCCTGAGATCCGTATCTATCAGCAGGCTACTGGACATGCTTAGATATTCTAGAGATAATTCAACTTTAACATGAGAAAATCAGAACTTTTTACTTTCTGTGTGTGTTGTCCAATTATGTCCGACCAGCTCTACCTCTTCTATTCCTATCTCAGTGATCGATGCTTTATTCCCTGGCCTGAAAGTTCTTCCACAACTCTCTCACACCATTTCCCTTCAGACCCCTACTCCTCAAATCTCTTCATCTCCCCGTTGAACTTTCCCTAACTTTTCCTTTTGCATGATCTCCACCTCCATCAAGAATTGATCCTCTCATTCCTGTCTTTCTGCTAGCACAGTATCTGGCTCATGCTTCTGTAATAGCATTTCTCACACTGTATTACAAGTATTGATTATTGTTCCTCTGCAATAATTCTCTTTAGGTTAGGATACACACTTCCTAAGGGTCCAGAGCACGGCAGTCTTAAGGAGATCAGTTTCTAGATCCGTTCTTCCCGAATGCTGACCTGACAGAACTGGCCCTGCAGGTCCTTCGTTCCCAGAGGCTCTTTCAGAAGCCCTCCCCCTTACATTTCTACAGTGGATGGTGCACTGCTCCAGTGGACTAAACAAATGAGGCATTTTCAATTATGGTCTAGGAGAAGCTTCCTTTAAAGATTATTCAAGTCAACATAAACTGCCTCAGAATAGTTTCTCCATGTCTTCCATATTCCTACTAAAAGTGAAGAGTAGCTTTAGAAATGCCTGAAGTATTTTTGGCCTGTGTCAGATACAGTATATTGCAGAGTAGGGAAGCGGGAGTTAATACTGTCAAATAATCCAAGATGGGAGAGCTCAGAGTGCAAACCTGGCTTTTTACGTACTTAAAGGCAAGCTGCTTTTTAGCTCTCCTCAATTCTTACCTTGAGAACACATACTATTCCTACACACACACAAGAAGGCACTTCTGAACACCTGAAGCAGCACACATAATTGACGCTGCTCAGTTTTAATGGCACTGAAGTAACTGTCAGTACTACCAAGATTTTCACAATATGGTGGATAAAAACCACAGAAAAAACTTTTAAATGTCTGTTTCAGATCAGATATGTGTCTTTCAAAAGCCTGCTAAAAATTTCTTCTCGAATGTCATCATGAACCATTCATTCCAATTACAGTCATTCCTCATCTTATAAAATGGCTATTTTCTAACTCTTACGGTGAAAAGGACATACTACCTTCTGAACCAGTTAGTTCTCATTTCACTAAATACAGTGTCAAAGCTGGATCATGAGGTTTAAACAAACTGATGCATTTATTTCTGATTTTTATACATGATTTTAATTGTTCTCTAAGACGGATCAACAAAGTTTATTACACATTTAATAAAACAATATCATGTCTTCTATCAGAGACCTCACTACATAAATAACTTCCTTTAACTATTACATTACTTATAAATTATACTAAAAAATAAAACTGCAAAGCATACATTATGAAATCGATGACTTAAATATGTGACCACTAGATTTTACTGCATTTAGTAATCTAGCCTATAAAATGTGGCCTGCAATTTCTCATTCAGTGGTTTTTATAACATTCCTTATTATACATACTAACACATTCATTCAAATTGAAAGGAAAAATGTTTTTTTCTGTCAGAAAGCCTAATTAAGCTGATTGAATTGATAATACAGGCTACCTTTTTTAATTATGAAAACTAAAATTTGATTAAAAAGTACTTAGGCACGCGCTCTCTCTCTCTCAAAAATAATTAAACACTAACAAAAAAATTTTTTTAAGAATTTATGTTTCAACTGGCTGCTATTTGTAAACTCACTTTATACTTCTCTCTCAAAACAACTTAGAGATCCATAAGTGGCTCAGCACTGAGGTAAAATGATCAAAATGCCCGAAGAGCATGAGATAAAAATGACCTGAGGGAAGATGGCCGCGTAGAAGGCCTCTGAGCTCACCGTGTCCTGCTGATCACTTAGATTCCACCCACACCTGCCTAAATAACCCAGAAAACAGCCAGAAGACTAGCAGAACGGATTCTCTGGAGCCAAGCGCAGACGAGAGGCCCACGGAAGAGGGTAGGAAGGGCGGAGAGGCGGTGCGCGTTCCACGGACTGGCGGGAGGGAGCCGGGGCAGAGAGGCAGCCCGCCGGCCAGGCAGAGGCCCCGAGTCTGGCTGGCAAAAGCGAGGGGCCGGACGGAGTGTGTTTGGACAGCAAGCGGGACTTACCATCTGGAAGGTTATAAGCTAACAGCTCTGCTCAGAGAGCGGGAGAGCTGGGGGACAACAGGAGGGAGAGTTGTTGAGCCCCGGAAGACAGAGCGCAGCTCGGCGGGGAACAAAGGCGCTCACCAGCGCCATCTCCCTCGCCCATCCCCCAGCCAAAATCCCAAATGAAACCAGTTCCCGCCATGGAACTTGCTTGCCACGGAACTTGCTTGCACCGCGCAAACACCCAACGCTGTGCTTCTGCGGATCCATCCCTTCGGCAGGTCTGACTCCCTCCTGGTGCCGCAGGGCCCCTCCCAAAGTGGCTCTCCGAAGGAAAAGTGAGCTGAGCCTGCCCCTCCCACCCCTGTGCACCTTGCCGATCCACCCCAGCTAATACACCAGATCCCCAGCCTGATCCCACAAGCCTGGCAGTGTGCAAGTAGCCCAGATGGGCCACACCACCCCACAGTGAATCCCGCCCCAAGGAGAGGGGAAGAGAAGACACACACCAGTCTGACTGTGGCCCCAGCAGTGGGCTGGGGGCAGACATCAGGTCTCACTGCGGCCCCGCCCACCAACGCAAGTTATTCAAGACAGCACAGGGGAAGTGCCCTGCAGTTCCACACCACTCCAGGGACTATCCAAAATGACTAAACGGACGAATTCCCCTCAAAAAAACCTCCAGGAAATAACAAGAGCTAACAAACTGATCAAAAACGATTTAAACAATATAACAGAAAGTGAATTTAGAATAATAGTCATAAAATTAATCGCTGGGCTTGAAAACACTATAAAGGACAGCAGAGAATCTCTTGCTACAGAAATCAAGGCACTCAGGAACAGCCAGGAAGAGCTAAAAAATGCTATTAACGAGCTGCAAAATAAAATGGAGATGACCACAGCTCGGATTATAGAGGCAGAAGAGAGAATAGGTGAACTAGAAAATAAAATTATGGAAAAAGAAGAAGCTGAGAAAAAGATTAAAAAATCCAGGACTATAAGGGGAAAATTAGAGAACTAAGTGATGTACTAAAGAGAAATAATCTACGCATAATTGGTATTCCAGAGGAGGAAGAGAGAGGGAAAGGTGCTGAAGGTGTACTTGAAGAAATCATAGCTGAGAACTTCCCTGATCTGGGGAAGGAAAAAGGCACTGATATCCAAGAGGCACAGAGAACTTCCTTCAGATGTAACTTGAATCGATCTTCTGCACAACATATCATAGTGAAACTGGCAAAATACAAGGATAAAGAGAAAATTCTGAAAGCAGCTAGGGATAAACATGCTCTAACATACAAAGGGACACTGATAAGACTAGTGACGGATCTCTCTACTGAAACTTGACAGGCCAGAAAGAAATGGCAGGAAATCTTCAATGTGATAAACAGAAAAAATATGCAGCCAAGAATCCTCTATCCAGCAAATCTGTCATTTAGAATAGAAGGAGAGATAAAGGTCTTCCCAAACAAACAAAAACTGAAGGAATTCATCACCACTAAACCAGCCCTACAAGAGATCCTAAGGGGGATCCTGTGAGGCAAAGTACCAGAGACATCGCTACAAGCATGAAACCTATGGACATCACAATGACTCTAAACCCATATCTTTCTATAATAACACTGAATGTAGATGGACTAAATGCACCAACCAAAAGACATAGGGTATCAGAATGGATAAAAAAACAAGACCCATCTATTTGCTGTCTACAAGAGACTCATTTTAGACCTGAGGACACTTTCAGATTGAAAGTGAGGGGATGGAGAACTATTTATCATGCTACTGGAAGTCAAAAGAAAGCTGGAGCAGCCATACTTAGACAAACTAGACTTTAAATTAAAGGCTGTAACAAGAGATGAAGAAGGGAATTATATAATCATTACAGGGTCTATCCATCAAGAAGAACTAACAATTATAAATGTCTATGCGCCAAATACGGGAGCCCCCAAATATATAAAACAATTACAAACATAAGCAACCTTATTGACAAGAATGTGGTAATTGCAGAGGACTTTAATACCCCACTTACAACAATGGATAGATCATCTAGACACATGATCAATAAAGAAACAAAGGCCCTGAATGATACATTGGATCAGATGGACTTGACAGATATATTTAGAACTCTGCATCCCAAAGCAACAGAACATACTTTCTTCTCGAGTGCACAGGGAACATTCTCCAAGGTAGATCACATACTGGGTCACAAAACAGCCCTTCATAAGTTCACAAGAATTGAGATCATACCATGCATACTTTCGGACCACAATGCTATGAAGCTTGAAATCAACCACAGGAAAAAGTCTGGAAAACCTCCAAAAGCATGGAGGTCAAAGAACACCCTACTAAAGAATGAATGGGTCAACCAGGCAATTAGAGAAGAAATTTAAAATATATGGAAACAAACGAAAATGAAAATACAACAATCCAAATGCTTTGGGATGCAGCGAAGGCAGTCCTGAGAGGAAAATACATTGCAATCCAGGCCTATCTCAAGAAACAAGAAAAATCCCAAATACAAAATCTAACAGCACACCTAAAGGAAATACAAGCAGAGCAGCAAAGACACCCCAAACCCAGTAGAAGAAGAGAAATAATAAAGATCAGAGCAGAAATAAACAATATTGAATCTAAAAAAACTGTACAGCAGATCAATGAAACCAAGAGTTGGTTTTTTGAAAAAATAAACAAAATTGATAAACCTCTAGCGAGGCTTCTCAAAAAGAAAAGGGAGATGACCCAAATAGATAAAATCATGAATGAAAATGGAATTATTACAACCAATCCCTCAGAGATACAAGCAATTATCAGGGAATACTATGAAAAATTATATGCCAACAAACTGGACAACCTGGAAAAAATGGACAAATTCCTAAACACCCCCACACTTCCAAAACTCAAACTGGAGGAAATAGAAAGCTTGAACAGACCCATAACCAGCAAAGAAATTGAATCAGCTATCAAAAATCTCCCAACAAGTAAGAGTCCAGGACCAGATGGCTTCCCTGGGGAATTCTACCGGACATTTAAAAAAAAAATTTTTTTAAACGTTTATTTATTTTTGAGACAGAGAGAGACAGAGCATGAACGGGGGAGGGTCAGAGAGAGAGAGGGAGACACAGAATCAGAAACAGGCTCCAGGCTCCGAGCTGTCAGCACAGAGCCTGATGCGGGGCTTGAACTCACGAACCACGAGATCATGACCTGAGCCAAAGTCGGACGCTTAACCGACCAAGCCACCCAGGCGCCCCTCTACCAGACATTTAAAGCAGAGATAATACCTATCCTTCTCAAGCTATTCCAAAAAATAGAAAGGGAAGGAAAACTTCCAGACTCATTCTATGAAGCCAGTATTACTTTGATTCCTAAACCAGACAGAGACCCAGAAACCCAGTAAAAAAAAAAAAAAAAAAACTACAGGCCAATATCCCTGATGAATATGGATGCAAAAATTCTCAATAAGATACTAGCAAATTGAATTCAACAGCTTATAAAAAGAATTATTCACCATGATCAAGTGGGATTCATTCCTGGGATGCAGGGCTGGTTCAACATTCGCAAATCAATCAACGTGATACATCACATTAATAAAAGAAAAGATAAGAACCATATGATCCTGTCAATCGATGCAGAAAAGGCATTTGACAAAATTCAGCATCCTTTCTTAATAAAAACCCTCAAGAAAGTCGGGATGGAAGGAACATAAACATCATAAAAGCCATTTATGAAAAGCCCACAGCTAACATCATCCTCAATGGGGAAAAACTGAGCGCTTTCCCCCTGAGATCAGGAACACGACAGGATGTCCGCTCTCACCGCTGTTGTTTAACATAGTGTTGGAAGTTCTAGCATCAGCAATCAGACAAGAAAAGGAAATCAAAGGCATCAAAATTGGCAAAAATGAAGTCAAGCTTTCACTTTTTGCAGATGACATGATATTATACATGGAAAATCCGATAGACTCCACCAAAAGTCTGCTAGAACTGATACATGAATTCAGCAAAGTTGCAGGATACAAAATCAATGTACAGAAAGCAGTTGCATTCTTATACACTAATAATGAAGCAACAGAAAGACAAATAAAGAAACTGATCCCATTCACAATTGCACCAAGAAGCATAAAATATGTACGAATAAATCTAACCAAAGATGTACAAGATCTGTATGCTGAAAACTATAGAAAGCTTATGAAGGAAATTGAAGAAGATATAAAGAAATGGAAAACATTCCATGCTCATGGGTTGGAAGAATAAATATTGTTTAAATGTCAATACTACCCAAAGCTATCTACACATTCAATGCAATCCCAATCAAAATTGCACCAGCATTCTTCTCAAAGCTAGAACAAGCAATCCTAAAATTCATATGGAACCACAAAAGGCCCCGAATAGCCAAAGTAATTTTGAAGACCAAAGCAGGAGGCATCACAATCCCAGACTTTAGCCTCTACTACAAAGCTGTCATCATCAAGACAGCATGGTATTGGCACAAAAACAGACACATAGACCAATGGAAAAGAATAGAAACCCCAGAACTAGACCCACAAAAGTATGGCCAACTAATCTTTGACAAAGCAGGAAAGAATATCCAATGGAAAAAAGACAGTCTCTTTAACAAATGGTGCTGGGAGAACTGGACAGCAACATGCAGAAGAATGAAATGAGACCACTTTCTTACACCATTCACAAAAATAAACTCAAAATGGATAAAGGACCTGAATGTGAGACAGGAAACCATCAAAACCCTAGAGGAGAAAGCAGGAAAAGACCTCTCTGACCTCAGCCACAGCAATTTCTTACTTGACACATCCCCAAAGGCAAGGGAATTAAAAGCAAAAATGAACTATTGGGACCTCATGAAGATAAAAAGCTTCTGCACTGCAAATGAAACAATCAACAAAACTAAAAGGCAACCAACGGAATGGGAAAAGATATTTGCAAATGACATATCGGACAAAGAGCTAGTATCCAAAATCTATAAAGAGCTCACCAAACTCCACACCCGAAAAACAAATAACCCAGTGAAGAAATGGGCAGAAAACATGAAAAGACACTTCTCTAAAGAAGACATCCGGATGGCCAACAGGCACATGAAAAGATGCTCAACGTCGCTCCTCATCAGGGAAATACAAATCAAAACCACACTCAGATATCACCTCACACAGTCAGAGTGGCCAAAATGAACAAATCAGGAGACTATAGATGCTGGAGAGGATGTGGAGAAACGGGAACCCTCTTGCACTGTTGGTGGGAATGCAAACTGGTGCAGCCGCTCTGGAAAACAGTGTGGAGGTTCCTCAAAAAATTAAAAATAGACCTACCCTATGACCCAGCAGTAGCGCTGCTAGGAATTTACCCAAGGGATGCAGGAGTGCTGATGCATAGGGGTACTTGTACCCCAATGTTTATAGCAGCACTCTCAACAATAGCCAAATTATGCAAAGAGCCTAAATGTCCATCAACTGATGAATAGATAAAGAAATTGTGGTTTATATACACAATGGAGTACTACGTGGCAGTGAGAAAGAATGAAATATGGCCTTTTGTAGCATGTGGATGGAACTGCAGAGTGTGATGCTAAGTGAAATAAGCCATACAGAGAAAGACAGATACCATATGTTTTCACTCTTTTGTGGATCTTGAGAAACTTAACAGAAACCCATGGGGGAGGGGAAGGAAAAAAAAAAAAAGGTTAGAGTGGGAGAGAGCCAAAGCATAAGAGACTCTTCAAAACTGAGAACAAACTGAGGGTTGATGGGGGGGTGGGAGGGAGGGGAGGGTGGGTGACGGGTATTGAGGAGGGCACCTTTTGGGATGAGCACTGGGTGTTGTATGGAAACCAATTTGACAATAAATTTCATATATTAAAAAAAAAAGTATTTAAACATGATAAAAGCATTTTCTCAAATACTATACTGGCAAAGGTATGCTGAATGAAGGGTTCATTTTATCACCTCTTTTCTGAGTACATTAAACAAGCAGCCTCTACATGAGGAAAAAACCATAACCTTTTGATAAATTTTGGTAAAGCCTTTTTGGTGAATCTTCCAGAAACTGAGGCAGAGTGATGGTACTGGCTGGTTAGGTCAGTGACTCTACCTGCCAGTCAAGTGGTTTCCAATTATTGGCTATGAATAAAACTGAAAAGGCTATAATCAAGTTGTCAGTTGATAGGCCACTAAAAATAACATTTTTGATAATTAATCAACATATTACTTTTGGCTCATATATAAAAAGTCTGTAAAGAACTGAGTGATATTTCTATATCAAAATTATATACATTGCAGCAAAATTAGTACTCAATTAGGAGCTATTAATTACATTAATATTTAACTGGGGAAAAGCACCACTCATGCTGTTAACAGGTATATTTCCGCAAAATTTTACATTTTTTTAAGAAATTTGAAACATATTGATGTTCTTTTGAACAATTATGCTTTAATAATTGTAGTGATAGGTATGTTTTAACACTTAAACATTTTTGTGCAGAGAAATCTAAAGACAAAACATTTTAAGAGTAAAAATATTAAGATAAAATTATGATGAGTAGTGGTAATTGAAATATAAATTCAAGGAGATAAAAAAAAAGTAACATGAGCTTCCTGATAGTTAAACATGAGCTTTTTAATCTATTTTTCAAAACAGAGATAGTGGCTAACCTATTACTAGGATATTCTAATTTCACTTAAAAGATACACTTTCAAGACTGTTAAAAATTTTTATTTTAAAGGTCAATATTTACAACACACTGGAAACACTGTACTCTGCAATTATTTATTCTTTTCAGGAAAATTTCTAGATATCAACTTCAAAATATACAAAGGGATACATATTTTCAAAATCCTTTTAGGAGGTAAGTGTGAAAATTTTTGAAGACCACTGTTCAGTCTGTAAAAGTGCAGCCTTTTGTGGGCAGGGCCTATGTTTTAATCACCTTTGTACTCATAGAGCCAAAAATAATATCTTAAACCAACTGGGTATTCAAGAAATGTTTGGTAAATGAATATGTGAATGAATACAGCTTTTAATTAAATACTGTTTTCTTAATTAAGTGTTGTTTTAAGCCCTAGTTCACTGATTTTCTGCACTGAGAACAGCCTATCTTTCAAAAAGCTCAGAAATCAAGTCATTTGTAAAGACTTGATTTAAATGAAGTAGTGTAAGTATGTTCTAAAGGGAAGTGAAAATACTTATATAACACAATAGGTAATACAACTTAGAAGAAACTAAGGTATACCTTTCTTCAAATACACTATTTTGGTTCAATACAATCATTTTTTTAGACACTGTAGTTAATGATATAAGATACTCATAATGGAAACTACTAGAATAACTAGAATGGGTTAACAAGTACAGATTGTTATAGAATATACTGCTTAACACTTAATTACATTTATTACAAATAATGCAAAAAAGCAACCACATGTAACTCAGATTACTTAAATCCCTGTATACAGCAAAGAAACTCTCACACAAATACTACCACCAATAAACTGATATATATTTTATTCAGGCATGGAAAGTATCGATTTGAAAATTAAAAGCCCTGAAAAGAATCTGAAAGATAAAACCTTCCAAATGAAATTAACTTTAAGGTTCATTTAAAGTAATAAGGTTTGATTTTATCACTTGCAATCATCCTACTTTAAAGGAATTTCCCAAAGGTTTATAGGAAAATAATCTCTATATTCAAATAATAATTAATAGTGTATTTTATTTTTTTAATATTTATTTATTTTGAGAGAGAAAGTGTGTGAGCAGAGGAGGGACAGAGACAGAGAGACACAGAATCGGAAGCAGGCTCCAGTCTCAGAGCTTGACATGAGACCTGAACTCAAACCGCGAGATCATGACCTGAGCCAAAGTCAGACGCTAAGCCACCCAGGCGCCCCAATAGTGTATTCTAAATAACACTTATTCTTGTAAAACCCCTTTGGATATTACACACTTGAGTTTTAGTAGACAGCTGTTTTGTTTTATCTACTCAATATTCTTTCCCTTTTGACAACAGAATCCCTCTGTCCAGTGGAGAACCCACCCCATCTTGTTTGGGTAGAGTTTATACCATTAATCCCAACCTTTACCCCTGCACCAAAACCTCCAGAAGTGAATATCCTGCACAAACTTGTCAGAATATTCCACTCTCTGGCCACAGTGATTGTTTTAGAGATGGACACATGATCCAGGCTTGGCCAGTAAGAGTTCTCGCAAGAATTTTTGTCAGAGCTCAAGGAAAAGATGTTCTCTCTTTCTCTTTTTTTAAATTTTTTCTTAATGTTCATTTTTGAGAGAGAGGTGGACAGACAGAGTGTGAGCCAGGGAGAGGCAGAGAGAGAGGGAGACAGAATCCGAAGCAGGCTCCAGGCTCTGAGCTGTCAGCACAGAGCCCAATGTGGGGCTTGAACCCACAAACAGTGAGATCATGACCTGAGCCAAAGTTGCTTAACCAACTGAGCCATCCAGGCATCCCCCTCTTTTTCTAACAGTGTGAAGTGTAAGGACCATCAAAATCTGGGGCTGTCAGTAAGGCTATCATTGCTACCACTTGAAGAAATCCCAACAGCTGTTGAAACCAATACAGCAAAAATCAAATCCAACAAATGGAGAGTAGAAAGGAGGCCTGGGGTGGGGGGGGGGGGGCGGCACGGGGAAGGGCAGAGAGGGTCCAAGCCCTAAAGATCTTTGAACATCCTACATCTAGCCTGAAACCATGAGATCTCCCACCTATGTGAACCCATCACCATGTTTTTCTATGCACATTTTCCCCTGGGGGAAGGGAATCACTCTTGGTTAAAAACCACTGGTTTAGTGTCACCACTTTTTTTAATACAAAACTTAGACCCAAGAGAAAACCAAATATATCAGCAATTTCCAGATTAGTCTGCATGTTCCTAACACAGGTCTTCCCAATGATTTATTAAGTTACAATTGTTTTGGGATTTTACTGCTAAATGCTTTAATATAGAAGGGCCACAATGTCCTCAGGGTCAAAATAGCCTACTGCAAGTTTAAAGTAGTTAATAATTTTCCCAAAGTTCAATACCTAGTAAATACAGAGCTAAGACCTGAACCATCATAGTGTAGTTTTTCCCTTTACACTCTATTCTTCATGAAGCAGGAGTTCTCTACTTCCCCTCCCCAAAGTCATTACTTCTATTGTAGCTCTGGAATAAAATCACAAAAAAATGCATTATGGGTGGATGTCTATTGCACTTTTTATATATTTAAAAACAGACAACCTGTGGCACCCGGCTGGCTCAGGTCAGTAGAGCATCCAACTCCTAATCTCAGGGTCATGAGTTTGAGCCCCACATTGGGTGTAGAGATTTCTTTTAAAAAAATAGAAATAAAAGTAGGCAACCTGAATGTCCAACAATGAAAAACTGGTAAAACAAATTATATGAATAAATATATGACTTTAGTATCTACTTAAAATGAACATGTGTAGCAATATTTACCACTTTGTTAATATGTTACAATAATGGTTAAGTGAGAATTATAAAAAATACATGATCCTATTTTTAAAAAAGAAATGTGCAGTTGTACAAATAAATATTATATGTATTTCACAAAATCTGATAATAGTAACACCATAAAGTTGACAATGATGACTTTGAATGGGAGATTATATCTCAGGGGATTTGTCTGCACTTTACTTTTCAACAATGAACACAATTTCTTATACAAAAAGTATTTTTAAAGATTCCTTGATCAAATTTATTAATATACAAAAGTCATAAAAGATAAAACAGAGTCCCTTTAATAACAATGGTGTTAAATGACAGCACTAAACATGTCATGGTGGATTACACAGAGTTATGCTTCCAGGTTTATCATTTCAGCCTGCTCCATGGTATATCTAAACAGTTTACTGTCAGAGTCCCACTGAGCCAATTTACTTGCCTCCATCTGTGAAACCCTGCAATAATCTTTACTGAAAATTCTTTGCAGTAGCTAACCTCCTTGTAAGCCTCTTTGTTCCTAAAACTAAGAGACAACACTACCAATTGAAGCATAAAGAGATACAAAGAATTTACAAATTATCGATACTTAAAACTATCCAATAGCAAAGGACAAAAGGTAATGGGTTTGGGGATTTGTTTTTTTGTTTTTTTTTTTTTTAACATAAATGACTCTCTCTTCTTTACCAGGCTTTATAAAGCTCCTATCTTGAAAGCCAACAAGGCAATTCCAGCCTCTCCTAGAAGGAGATAGTTAAAACTCTGATAGTTTTAAACCTACAGTACCTGGTTTCCTTCTCTGTATGAATTTTAGTATTATAAGTCACTGAGTGCTTGTATCGTGTCAACACGATACAAAGTGTTGACAGGTACCAAAGGAATATAAAGATAAATAAGACATACATACAGTCCAGGAAAGATAAGAACAGTATAGAACATGAATCTACTGCTTATGTACCCCAGTGCTCTTTTTCCAATCTACAAGGAAGCAAGGTCAATTACATGCAGAGATGAGTTACTGGTCACATGTGTATATGCAGCTGGGAGCATCTTTCCAATCTAAATTGTAATTCATTACATCACAGTGCTATTTGTGGCTTTTATTTTGTCTATGTATGACCTCTGGTTCAAAATGAGACACTCCAACCTTTATGACCAACATTATGTCCCGGGGTAGCCAAGAGCTTGCCTCCGATTTACCTGGCTCTCAGCTGTTCTTAATAGAGTCCAGATCTCTCATAAGTTTCCAAATGAATTTACTCAGTCTTCACACCTGCAACATTGGGCATCTTTGCAACAGCAAGGCAAGTAAGTTTAGCACAATTTACTCCTTGTGGTCTGATTCTGCCAGTCAATGACTAAGTCTAAAGTTAATATGTTGTCTATAATGTGTTCATGAGTCTCACATTTTAAGCAAAGCCTGTACTTTGATTTGTTGGACATAATGTTGAGGACAGTTTTAATGTTTTTATAATCACCACGTATTATTCATGTACAAAGACCAATTTTTTTAAAGGTCATACGACTTAACTTTTTCCCGTATGCCTAGCCAGCTAGCTGATAGTTTTAAACCTAAAGTAACTGGTTTCATTTCATCTAAAGCCAAGGAAACAGAACAATTCTCCCATAGCTAAAAATATATATACTAAGAATAATAAGCTAACTTTTATTGAATGTTAACATGTGCCAGGAATTATATGAACTAATTAAATCCTCATAATAATCCTATCAAATATACTCTTTTTATCCTCATTTGAGTTAAGAAAACTGGGACACAAAATTAAGCAACCCACCCTCAGGTCTCCATATCCAGATGGTGCAGAAATGGACTCCAACCCATACTGTTTAACTCCAAAGCCCAAGTTACAGATTATGCTGCACTTCCACCCTTGTCCTCCCTGCTTTCTAGGACAAAGAAGCAACAAACAAACAAAAAACTCTTAATATCACAATAGTCACAATAACTGGTAAAGGAGCAAAATTTGAAATGACAACTCCACACAAAACAAAAAAAAAATTTTTGTTCAGTAAATGAATGAATGGATGGAATATACGGGACCTAAACCTGGCAAGGAAAATTATTGGGGCCAGTCTTTGCAAGAACAATGAAACCTACAACTTCCAAGTAAAAACCTCTGGTATTCTAAGCAGCAATGACACTGACAAAATCTTGCCTAGAATCACTTTGCCGTTTAAGAACAGCCAACAACATACATCCCTTCCCCTTAACCAGCACAAATGCTCTAACTCCAGCATGTAACAAAAAAAGATTCTGAAAACCAGCTCTAGTATAACCAAAAGGGAAAAAAAAAAAAAAAAAAAAAAAAAGAAGCCTGAGTTAAGAAATCAGACACGTGATTCTAAAGCAGTCACTAGCTGTGTGATCTGCAAGCCAGTTTTCCCTTCTGGGTCTAAATTATCTCATTGGTACAGTCAGGAGTTTCAAAATTAAGTTGTGATTTTCAGCTCTAATAAGATGTGAACACTTTGGGAAAGGAAAACTCCTGGAAAATTCAGAAAGGCTTGCGTATACATTTAAAACACTGTTAACGATGGGATCCTTGGCGAGAACGTACACTTCTAAGCCGCCACTAGCCCTGGTTGGAACATGACACAGACTGGCTTCTAGGCCCTTGACACTCTGAGAGCAAGGTCAATCCCAGGTTTCAACAATTTCTGAGGGCTCCTGCATTAAACCCCAGCGTGTACTGCAGTCCAAATCAGCATCCCAGGGATAAAAGCAGCGGGGGGCGGGGGGAGGCGAATGCACTATTCCAGGTCATCATAAGCCTTAGCCCAGATCCCTCGGACTACAGAATGAGGCCCAGAGAGTGCAAGCGCCTTGCCTCGCGTACACAGCATTAGCCGCGAGATGTAAACTAGAATGTCTATGTCTTGGCTTCCCGCGCGGCGCTCCTTCCCAAGCGAAGCAGGAGGGAGTGGGGTGCAGAGGACCGCAGGGGCCCCGCACAGACCCCAGGGGCGGCGGGGACGTCCCGGGGTTACCTGTGTCGGCCCCCGCCCCGGCATGCAGCAGTCTGACCTCCGACCCGCACCCGTCTCCTCCGGGCCTGCCCCGCACCACCTGCCGCAGGAGCAGCCGCATGCGCCGCGCGGCCGGGCCGCCGTGGCCGCCGGGCGCCCCGAGGAGCAGGAGCCGGGACTGCATGGGGCCGGACGTGTTGCCGGGGCAGGGGAGCGGGTCCCGCGCGAGCCGCGTCCGGGACGGGCAGCGTGAGGCGGCGCGGCGAGCGGGACAGGAAGCGGCTCCGCGCTGCGTCCGCCGGAAACTCCTTCCCCCGGCGCGACCGGCTCAGCAGTCTCGGGCCGGCCGGACCCCGAGCGGACTGAGGGAGCCCGAGAAGCGCGAGCCCGGGAAGCCCGCACCCGCCGCCGAGGGACGACCCGGAGCAGGTGCGGCTGAGCGCTGAGTCCTGCAGGCCGCCCGGGTGCCTCTGCGGCGGAGCTGGGGGGACTTGGCTCTGGTGCGGGCCTCGCCCGCACCTGCGTCGGTTCACCTGGCTTCACCAGGCCGGCTTCCAGTCGTTCCCCTGTAGTCCTGTAAACTCGGAGTTCAGGAAATGCCCCCGGGTACTAGGACTGTTTAATGGTGTGGCTCTTCAGATGCTTTTACCAAGTCTTCCCTTCCTTTCTTGGTTAATGGCCCAGTCTTACTATATTGCCCTTTTCCTGTAGGCTGCTTCAAATCCTTTTCAGAAATTGAGTCCGTACCCTGGAGATTGTGGGAACTTTCACCTATTTCGATGCATTGTAACCATACCTATGTTTCCATACAGCATTTGAAAGCCTTGTCCTTTATCTTTTTTTTTCCCCCTGTATGCTTGTTGTCTTGTATTTTAAAGGCAAAACTCACATCTTGGTGATTTATACAAATTGTCAAAATGTCAGAAAGGACCCAAATCAAGTACTTGTTCAGTCATTCTGCGGTGGAAGTGTTATATAAACATAATTTATGTCGTTAGTAAGAGAAAAAAGTAGGACACTGGTTAAAGCTGACTCCCTGTCACACATGCCAAAGGCAGAAGAGGTCCTACCACAAAGCAGACTAAGCCTAATATCTCCAAATGTCTCCACAGCATCTCCAAAATGTCAGGAGTGAATTGGCCAACGCAAAATGTTTAAATCAGGTTACTCCAAACCAACAGCAAACCAAAAGAATGCAGAAGGCTTCACTTGCAGTTAAAGGCCTTGGTAATTCTGGAGTTGTCCCTATCTGTAAATCTATATTGAGCACCTGCCGTGTCATAACCCTGTGACAGGTGCTGAGAGGTGATGGGTGGCTGTAAAAGAAAAGCAGTGCTGGATAAGGCTTTGTGCATCTTGTCGAGGCCTTGGACCTAAACGGTGAAGGCTGAAACAGGCTTCTAACCTAGTTAAGGGGCTGAAAATCAAGGTAAATGTTTGCATAGTACATTGCAACATGGTTTCGTATGCATGTTCTCGTAGAATCTTCACTACAGCCCTATGAGACTGCTAGGAGAAAAAGACAGAAATGTAAGATGTAGGAGTTTATGAAATGTTTTTCCCACTGTGAGTTCATACTGTGTGCCAGGTATTATGCTAAATACTTCAAAGCATTACTTCATTTCACACAGGCCTTTATTATCTATCCTGTTTCATAGGTGAAGAAACTGAGGCTGGAGAAATTAAGTTCCTTGATTAGGACATCTCTACTTAATCTTACTGGAATCCAGTGCACACTTGAAACAGTAGAAAAACAATGTAAGGTAATTTAGCAAAGTGCTAAAAGCTCTTGGAGTCGAGGCAATGGGGAAATCAATACAGGTTTACAGACAACATTTTTCAAGCAACTGTGGTATAAATGGTACCCTTCTGGGTACTATGTAGTCATGGGCTCACATCAAGTGCAGAAGACAAATACACAAATGAGTTCTAATACAGTGTGTAGGATACTACATGTTTAGGATGTTTAGACTCAAGGTACTCTGGGCTAGAGTGCTTCACCAGGGAGAGGTCAGTGAGGTTTCACAGAGAATTTAATGATTAAAATGGGTCTTGAAGGATAGTTGAGATCTTTTCAAGTGGAGAAAAGGGCCAGTCACATCTGGCAGTGGGAAAAGCATGGACAAAGGTACAGAAAGCTGGATATACATGGCAAGACTGAGAATCAGTGATTTGCTGTGTCTGGAGGTCAAGTACGTAAAAGTTTGTAGAGATGAGCCTGGAAAGAGAAATTGGGGCCATGTTGTATGTGAGGTGAAAGAGTTTAAATATTAACCTCCAGGAAATGGGAAAATGAAGATATTTTAGAGTGACAGATCTGCAATATGAGGGGAAATTTGAGCCAGAGAAAAAATGACACCTGAGCTTTATGTTGAATTCCACTTTAGATTTGGATAAACAAAGAAGGGTGTAGAGCAGAAGCAGGGGCTTGGAGTCCTGACAAGCATTGTCAATTTATAGGGACAAAGAGACCAGCCAGGTGAAAAAGGCATAATCTTAGGAGAGCACGAGTGGGGGAGGAAAAGATTATACAATGAAAAACCTTGAATGGCTTGATGAGGTTGGAAAGTTGGACTTCATCATATAGGTAGATTGGGTCCCCTGGTTGTTTTGATCATGGTTTAGATACGAAATGAATTATGAATTGAGTAAGTAAGAAAGGAAGCATCAAATTCTAGCTATGTGGCAGTAAAAATAGTCTCTGCTTGAAACAGTGAACCCCAGCTGGTGGCAATGAGTCTGAATGGGGAAAAGTAGACCTCAGCAATGTTTGAAAGATAAACCAAAGGTCCTTGATTTAAAAAGACGTCTATCACAACCTCTGTGTAATTTCTCTCAAATTCTCACTAAAATAACTGGTCACATACTTAAAAAAAAAAAAAAAAAAAAAAAAGCCAAGCTACCAAAAACTGGGATTGTTAACCTTTTTCCAGAGTCCAGAAGAAATATTTTTCCTACCATATTACTGTAACTCATTGGAAAATTCATTTAATAATCTATAATATATATATTATAATCTATAATATATAATATAATCTAATAATGCTAATAATATTAATAATTATTAATAATAATAATCTAATAATGCTATGTCTTATTTTTAAAAGGTAGGTGCTTCATCCCTCCTTACTGTTCACCCTCCTGGGCAATCACAGGTCTGCACCTGTGCTTCCCAAAATTCAGTGTGCATCCTGATCATCTGGAGAACTTGTTAAACTATAGATTCTCAGGCTTCACTCCCCACCCTGAGATTCTGACTTAGTAGGTCTGAAAAGGCCCAAGAATGTGCATTCTTGGCAATACCTATAAGAGATAACCTGCATGCCACACATGATTAGTCATAAAACTAGATAACAGTTCTCTCCATTGTTTTGTTTTGCTCTATGTCTGTCCCACCTATTCATCCTCTTCAGCACTTTTTCTAAAACAATTTGTGAGTGCTCTCCCCTTATCCACAGTAAAATAAAATAAAATAAAATAAAATAAAATAAAATAAAATAAAATAAAATAAAATAGGGGCGCCTGGATGGCTCAGTCGGTTAAGCGGCCGACTTCAGCTCAGGTCATGATCTCGCGGTCTGTGAGTTCGAGCCCCGCGTCAGGCTCTGTGCTGACAGCTCAGAGCCTGGAGCCTGTTTCGGATTCTGTGTCTCCCTCTCTCTCTGACCCTCCCCTGTTCATGCTCTGTCTCTGTCTCAAAAATAAATAAATGTTAAAAAAAAATAAAATAAAATAAAATAAAAACTGAACAGGGAATTGGAGAAGAGAGGAAAGAACAGGTGATGGCCCCTTTACATCATGAAATGATTTTAGACAAGGACATGGCAAGAATAGCAGCCCTGAGAAGACTTTAAACTGGAGAGTTCTTGAACTCCCATTTGTTCAGAGAATGGGAAGGAACCCAACAGAACCACAAGATCCATACCCTGCTAGATCTTAAGATCTGTGAAGGGGATTCCACCAGCACACAAGTGGACAAACGAGGGCCAAAGACAATTTGACCAGTCTGTCTGCTGGCAAACACCAGGTCAAGCTAGGTAGAACATTCTGTATCCAAAATTAAGTAAAAAAAGAGGATAATGGAATCCATTTTAAAAATAGTATACTATGGAACAAAGAAAATAAAGTAGCATGTCAATTTAGGAGGTACATAAATCACTCAAAATTTATTACCCTGCTGAGGGGGGAAATGCCACTTGCCATGGTTAAGGATACAAGAATACATAGCCTTTATGAAATAAAAGTGAGCAAGAACATGAGAAGTTGAGAGAGAGAGAGATGAAAAGGGTAAGAAAGGGTAAGGAAGATACACTAGAAGAACCCCCACCCCCTGCAAACACTTAATGCTGGAAAAAATAGTTTAAAACAGCACTTAAAATGAACTTGGAAGCTTATGAGAAAGTAGGGAAAATTCTGTAAATCAATGAGTAAATCTGGAAGAGTCTGGGAGGGTGAGGAATCACCAAAGGTGCTGGATGCCCTGAAAACCTCTACTGTCCCAGGTGCCTATAGCTTTAGGTAACACACAGAACAGGGAGTAGACTAAAGACCCCAGCATAAACCAGGACGGGAAAAGGTCTACACAAATGGTAAACTAGGGGGGAAATTGCTGAGGTAGACAAAAAGGCATCACATCTATCTGCTTGATTCTAGATAGATTTTTTTCCTTAAGACTTTGTGGCTTCTGCCTGAAATTTAGATGGGTTTGATGCCTGAATATACAGGATTTGATTGCTGTGAAGAAAAATATAAGCCATAATTTTAATTTAGATGGACTCAGTCATTATATAGGATATTTGCACAGCACAATTAATAAGCTCTGTTTGATTAATGTACAAAAAAATGGCAAGCATAAGTTGAAGGGTGCACATTATCTGCCAGAATAAATAGAACATTAGAAATGAGTTATGTTAAAGGCTATAAAGCATGTTTCAACAAAAATCAAAGAACAGAGAACACAATTTCAGATCTTAATGCAATTAAGTGAGAAATCAATTTTATGACTTTTTTCAGATATAGATATGTTTCTGTGTACTCATGGGTCAAAAAAGAAAATAAAATTAGAAAACACTTGGAACTGAACAATAATGAAAATGCCTCCTATTAAATCCTGTGATGTGCAGCTAAAGTTTTCCTGTACTTAGAGGCTAAAAATTTAATGGACTAACCTTTCAACTTAAAAAGTATGAAAAAGAATAACATATTAAATCCAAAGGAAGTTGAAAGAAGGAATACTAAAGACAAACAAAAATTAATGACATGGAAAGCAAAGATAAAAGAATAAGCAAAAACAAAATTTAGTTATGTGTAAAGACTAAATTTTGTAGCAGAAATAAAGTGAACTCAAGAGAAATGTTGGAAAATAAAGTTGAATAAGTCTCCCAGAAAAAGGAACAGAAATATTAAGAAAAGAAAAAGAAAAGGTTTAAAAATTAAAGGATCATTCCAGGAGTTCTAATATATGAGTTTCAGAGTTCAAGGGTTTCTGAAATAAAGAACAGAATGAACAGGGAAGGAAATCATCAAAATTCAAGAAAATTTCCCACAAATGAAGGAAGCAAGTGTTCAAATTAAAAGGGCTTAGCCAAAGGAAGCTGTTTGTGAAATTTCAGTAAACTGACAAGAAAGAAAAAAATATGCCAGCTTTCAGGAAGAAAAATCAGGCTTTATATCAAGAATTAAGAATCAAAATAACATTGAACTTCCAAAGTCATACCCAAAAGGAAAAGAGGGAGACAATATAACTCCAGGTGCCTGTTTATTAAAGCATAACTAGGATGGCAATAAGGTAACTTTTTATTTTACTTTTGCGCCGAGTTAAAATACTTAAATTTTTTGAATGTTGAATGCATACATGGTGTATTTTTTATTTATGGGTACATTAGAGCAAAAAGTATACTCTCTATACATTACATCTGTCCCCAGGGAGATATTTGCCTGCTATAGCAACAGAGGAAGCCAGAAGACAATGAAGCAATGCCTTCAAAATTCTGAAAGAAAATTATTTTCAAGAATTATATACCCAGCCAAACTGTCAATTAAGAGTGAAGGTAGAAGAGAGACATTTCAGACAGGTAAAAATCTCAAAAACAATGTATTTCAATGCACCTTTTCTCAGGAAGAGAGAGAGGAAGCCAAGAAAGAGAAAGACATGTGACCTTGGGAGATAAAGATGTAGCACAGGGAAAAGGAAAAGGAGATTCCTAATTGACAGTGAAGAGAGATCCAAAGGAGATGGCTATGTGGCAGGCCAAAAGGCCATATGACTCATGCTCATAGAGCTTGACCCAGCACCAGTCAGAGAATTTCATCAGGGGTGGCAATGGGTACAGAGACTCTTCCTTACTCAGATTACAGGTGCTTATATCCCCCTTGTAATTCAAGAACTTCTGAGGCCATCTTTGCTGTGATTCAGAGAGCCTGCCTGAGACAAGAGAAAAGCAAAGCAAATGATTAAAACAAAGAACAAGGTGTCCTGGCAATATACTTTGAACTCTGAATCAGCCAAATCTGAACCACCCCTTTAGACGTCTATGAGCCAATAAATGTTTATTTAATGTAACTTTAACTTAGCTTTTGTTACTTGTGATTTCAAGAGTTCTGACTGATGCCAGCTCTCCCACCACCCCTTTCCAGCCCAGAAGCCTTGCAGGAGTGGCTTGGCTAAGAGATGTGGCTGTCCTTGGTATCAACCACTTTACAGTACCTCTCTCTATATGGGAAAATATGGTGCGCTGTAGATTATAAATGTAAGTCACATCAAGCTCCTAATTTATTAACAAAGGAAAAAGATCTTGGTGGAAGCAAGATGGCCATACATGTGTATTTCCTTTGGCCCCCAAAATCCCTAATGGGGGCACATCCTTCCAGCACAACTGCTCATTCGAGGTAGGGTGTTGCCAAGTGTGGAAAGCTCAATTCCTGTAGCACCATAATTCTCATTACGTTCAAGGCCTATTCAGGAAAAATGTTATCAATCTATATATTTCAAGCTAAAGGAAATACTTATGTCAAGCTTTTTTGATCCTTGACTTCATTCCTGCATTAGCAAAGGCCAGCAGGGAGAGCAGAGTGAGCCCAAGTGTCCCTGCTCCACACTGTCCAGCATTCTACAAACCCAATTTCCCAGAACTACCCTTTGATTCTGATTTAATAGCTGTTACATCAATTGTTCTAATATTGTGTTTGGTCTGAGAACCACAATCATAAATTCATTTCACCATATATGAGCTTATCAAGAAATTAAATTAGAGACCAATTTTCACTATTTTAAATGATTATATAGGGGCACCTGTGTGGCTCAGTCGGTTAAGTATCCAATTGTTGGTTTTGGCTCAAGTCATGATCTCATGGCTTCATAGGTTCGAGCCCTGCATGAGGCTCTGCACTGACAATGCAGAGCCTGCTTGGGATTCTCTCTCTGCCCCTCCCTCATTTGCACTGTCTTTGGCTCTCTCAAAATAAATTTTAAAACTTAAAAAAATAAATAAAAATAAAAGGATAGGGCCACTTGGGTGGCCCAGTCAGTTAAGCCTCCAACTTCGACTCAGGTCATGATCTCACAGCTCATGAGTTCGAGCCTGCGTCGGATTCTGTGCTGACAGCTTAGAGCCTGGATCCTGCTTCAGATTCTGTGTCTCCCTCTCTTTGCCCCTCCTCTGCTCATGCCCTGTCTCTCTCTGTCTCTCCCTCTCAAAAATAAACATTAAAAAATGTTTTTTAGAAATAAAAGTATTATCTGTAAGATTCCTTTAAAATTGTCAATCCATAGTGTATATAATCAATTGATAAAAATCAACATGTGTCCATATTTTCAAGAACTATCCTCTTTATTTTAGATATTTTTTCTTTTGTACACGATTTATTTTTAAATTTCTTCCAAAGAACCTAGTTACCACAGAATATTATTAGCCTCATATCTTATAGCTGAAAACATCATATCTCTTATTTTATTTTTCCTAACCTTATGGAAGTCCCCCTCATTCAGCACCATTCAAGGTACACAACTACATATACAAGTACCACTTTCTTCAGTAGTTCAGTGATTACTGAGCTTTTACTATCACTATTCCCTCCTCCCAGAATTCTCTTCCCCCATACTTCTACAGGCTTTTCTTTCTGTCTCAGGTCCCAGCTTAAAGAGCTGTTTCTCAGAGAAGCTTCCCTATTCCCTGTCAAGGGAGACCTCCTTCCTTATTTTATATCCCATTGCCCTTAACACAACCTGTAAGTGCTGTATGCCCTTCATTTTCTCTGTCCTTCACTGGGCCCTAAGCTGCAGGAGGCTGTCTGGCTGAGCATTTTCTCCCAAGTGGCTAGCACATGACCTGGCAGATTAAGTGCTCATTAAATTTTTTTTTGAATAAATGAAAATGTTCTTTTTTCTACATTCTTAACAAATCTCAAGAAATTAGCAAAGGCTGATAATAACTGCCATCACACCCACCAATACCAAATTTCATAACACAAACCATGGATAATGAGGTTGGTAAATAATACAAAGACAGTCACACTGCTACATTTGGTTGTCATCACGGCTAACTTTGGTATGTTTAATAGTTAAAACTATTAGTTGGTTTTTTTTAACATTTTAAAAGTTTTTAAAAATTGTGGCAAAATGCACATAACATAAAACTTACCATCTTAATTATGTTTTAATATACAGTTCAGTAGCATTAAGTACATTCACATTGTTCCGCGACCATCACCACCATCCATCCCCAGAAGTCTTTTCATCTTGCAAAACTGATAGTCTGTACCCATTAGACAATGACTCCCCATTCTCCCTGTTCCCAGCCTCTGCCAACCACCGTCCTACCTTCTGTCTCTATGAATGTGACTACTCTAGGTACCTCATATGTATTAAGGCTCTCCAGAGAAACAGATCTAACAGAATATGTAGACATACGCATAGGTATAGATATAGGTTTAGATTTAGATACAAAGAGATTTATTATAAGGAATTGGCTCATACCATTATGGAGGCCAAGAAGTCCCAAGATCTGCAGTTAGCAAGCTGTAGATCCAGGAGAGCTGATGATGCAATTCCAGCCTAAAAGCTGGCAGGCTCACAACCCAAGAAGCGCTGATGTTTCTCTTTGAGTTCAAAGGCAGGAGAAGACTGATGTCCCAGCTCAAAGAATCAGGCATTCAGAGTTTAGGGTCAACATTTTAATTCTATTTAGGCCTCCAACTGACTGGACATTCATATCAGGGAGGACAAGTCACTTTACTCACTCTGCTGATTCAAATGTTAAACTCACACTCCAATTGCTTCTGAGTTATGCTAATGAGGAGACTCACGGTGGGCCCCTCAATAACCTGATGGTGGCTGGCCATGCTGGAAAGACCAATGGTATGATTGGAGGGTTGTGTCTTTGAGCCACATGATAGCAGTCCAACTTCCTAACCTCTGGGGCGGCAGGGAGGCTAGAGATTGAGTTTAATAATGGAGTCAACGCTCCTATAAAAACTGATCACCAAGTCACATGGCCAAAACTCTGGACAGGGAGCTTCCTGGTTGGTGAATACATTGATGAGCTGCGAGGTTGATACATCCTGGTACCATAGGGAGAGGGCATGAAATCCATTTGCTCGGGATCCTCCCAGACATCACTCTACGTCTCTTTATTTGGCTGTTCCTGATTTGTATCCTTTAGAATAAAACCCTAATCTTAAATGTAGCACTTTCCTGAGATCTATGAACCATTCTAGCAAATTATCATACCTCAGGGGGGTCATGCAAATCCTCCAGATTTGTAGGTAGTTGATGTGAGGTGAGGATGGTCGTGCTGTGGACTGAATCCTTCAGCTTGTGGGGTCTGGGCTAACTCCCGGTGGTTGGTGTCAGAATTCGATTGTAGTACACCAGTTGATGTCAGAAGAGAGCCCCTTCGGGGGCTACAAAGGAAGAGGAGGAGAGGGAGGCTCCACACTAGTTGTAAATCCTGTCTTTCTTATTCGCTTCCTGAGTGACCTTTATTGAGTGCTTATTTAGTTTCACTCACTGTTATTTCTGTTTTACAAATGGGAAAACCGAGGCTTAGAGGGGATAAATAACTTACCCATATATAAACATGAAATGGCTAGGGGCTTGACTGTCATGAAGAAAACGTTAAATTCAAGAACCACTGTGGAAGAGAAATTACCAGGTGGCTAATTATCTGTGAAAATCAAAAGAGAAAGAAGAGCCAAAGCTAACTTAAGGTTGTCGCCCAAATGAAACCAGTGTTTGGGAACATGGGCAGCCACAAAAGAAGAAGGATGTCACTTTGAGGAAAGGTGATTACTTTGCATAAAAGAGAAACAAAAACATTTAAAGTTCAAATGCGAGCGAAAAGGGGGAGTAAGGAAAAAGGCTCTTTATTCTTCATTAAAGCCTTTGCTTCCCCATCGATAAAGTGGAGAGCTAGTGACCCGAGGACTCCAGGTTAGTTATCCAGCATCATCTTGGCACGCTTCAGGTTCTCAACAGATAATAATCCCCTTTCCTTCTCCCTAGTGTGCACAGTTAGAGCACAAAGGAAAAATGATCGGGGACCCAAAACAACAACTCAACTACATGAGCCTATTCAGTGTCTACCCTGTTTTTTAAGACCCTTTTACCACCCCCATGAGATACTGTAATTATAGCAGAAATGCTACAGTGTGCTTCATGTACCCTAGCTAAAAGTTCAGGATTTTCAGAGAAGGGTCACACTAAATCACAACCCATAATCACTGCATGAGAAAATTCGGCATATATTAGGACATTGCAAATAACCTTTGGTTTTGTATTTAATATTTCTACAGTTACATAAACATTCAAATGAAATTATAAAAATATTTCTGTTTAAAGCATAGTTAGGTCCTAGGCTCAGATAATTCTGTGTAGGTTTCTGACATGAATGAGCCAAACACTGGATAATTGTGTGGGACAAGTTTTATAGTCGGATAGCATCTGTGCACGACAGATCATCTAGCATCCCTAGTCTCTGACAACGGGGCCAGGAATTGTTCCTTGTCATTGTGGAAACTCCAAAAACCACCTCCACAAATTTCCAAGCTGCACCTTGTAAGGTACTACTACTCCAGATAGGAGCTATTGCTCTGTGCTTCCCAGACAGAGAAGACATCTAGGGCAAAGAACAAAGGTCTTTTTATTTACCTGGTACAATTATCATCTACTCTCCTTGTTGCTTATCAGTGGTTCTAGCTAAATTGTGGTCATCACTGCCCTGCGTAGCTATTGTCCAAATGCAGGCACTTAAAGTGCCGCAGGCCCAGCTCCTTCAGAGGCCCCTCTCTGCCACATGTTGTCCCAAGGAGACCATCCAGCCCTTGCCAGCTGAGCTCCTGCCGCGTGGCACATTCCACAGCCTTTGCAGCTGGGGTTGCCCTCTGGGGTGGAACAGCCATATGGCTCTCATTCAGCTGCATGCAACAATGTCCCTGACTCACAGGAAACTCCAGCACCCTCACTGAGTAAAGTCATGAGGAAATGACTGTGTCACTGCCAGCTCCAGTCACTGTCCTTCCTTTGGACCCTTCCCTCTTCTCTTGGCTGTGGAGGCGGGAGGGGTAGTACGTAGAAGAACACTGTCTTCTCTCCCCTTGAGCCGTGGACAGTGCCAAAGCTCCCATTTCCTCTCACCTCTCCTGACCTCCTCTTACACGCTAGGGAGTTGGGCCAGTGCCTGCTGGTGGTGCAAAGGTACCTTCTGCCCGCTCTGGACAAAGTGTCCTGCTCCAGATGTTGGTAGGAGTCTTTTATTTTATTTTATTTTATTTTATTTTTTATTTTTTAACGTTTATTTATTTTTGAGACAGAGCATGAACAGGGGAGGGGCAGAGAGAGAGGCAGACACAGAATCTGAAACAGGATCCAGGCTCTGAGCTGTCAGCACAGAGCTCGACGCGGGGCTCGAACTCACGAACCGTGAGATCATGACCTGAGCCGAAGTCGGACCCTTAACCGACCAAGCCACCCAGGCGCCCCGGTAGGAGTCTTTAGAATGTGGAGTCATTTTGCCTCTTTGTCCTTAGCTCTGGGCCCTACGTGCCAATTCCAGGGAGAAAGGAAAAATCCTTCTTAACCTCCCAGTTATTATATACAGTTCCTGCCTCTGGGGAGGAGGACTGAGTGTCTGGGGTGGAAGGCAGGCAAACATTTCACTATATACATTTGTACTGTTTGAACTTTGTACCATATGCATCTATTACTTTATTCATTTAAAAGCTTTTTAAAAAATTTTTAATGTTTATTTATTTTTGAGAGAGCAAGAGAGAGAGACAGAGCATGAGAAGGGGAGGAGCAGAGAGAGAGGGAGACACGGAATCTGAAGCAGGCTCCGAGCTGTCAGCACAGTTTACTTACTGCGTTAAGTAAACAAAGCAAGCTGCAGAGTAATGGGCATAATCGTAATAATAACAATAGGCATAATAGTAAAAGGAAAAGCACGTACCCATGCTCATGTTGGTACATGTTTTGTAAGAGCAGGGACAGGTGTGGAGAGTCACATACCAATCTGTTAACATAAATGCCTCAGAGGCATAGATGAAGGGATAATAGAAAAACTTTTGCTATTTCCCTTGATATTACTTTAAATTACAAAAACAACACATGCTTGTTGTAACAAATGCAGGTTCAAACAAGAGTGTTGTTTTTGTAATTTGAAAAAGGAAGGGAGCGAAGTGAGAGAAAGTGGAAGACAAGAAGGAATCTCTCACACCACCATCCCCACAATCCCAAACCTAAGGAGCAAGTCAATGAAATAAGCTAGTGCTTCCGTCTACGGGTCTGCCAGCCACGGAAGGCAGAAATATTCACTCCCTTCCCTCTTCTCAGACACTGGCGACAGGTTTCAGGAACAGCTAACTTAACCTACAGGCATTGATCTCACTCTCTCAGGACCAGTTCAGTCTTCCAGGAACAGGGATCTTGTCTTAAGCCCTCCAAGGCTCGTAGGACCCCATATGGACAGAAGAAATATATCATTGTGTTTGTAAGTAAAAGAAATAAAACTGAAGTTCAAATACCCATCAATGGTTAAGACATTTTGCCTTCCCCAACATTGATGAATTCCTTTTGAGAGCAAAATCTGATAGAGGAAAAAAGCATAAAGATGCTGGATGCCCCCAAGACAGGTGAGATTGGATGAGGCACCTGTGCTTAAAGGAGTTTGGGGGTGCAAATTCACCTCACTGCCCTGCTCACAGTGACCTGGCCTGGGCTCTCCAGCAGCAGATGAGCCTGCTTTAACAATGAGTGCTGTACCCCTTAGGAAACAATGAATAACACAAATCTTATTGCCTAATTTAAGGTGGAAAAGAATGATTATGCATATCAGACCGGCAAAGATCTTTTTTTAAGCCTTGATGATAAACATGACAATGGGGTAAGAGGCTCATCTTACACATTACAGGAAGGTGCATAAAGTGGCACAGTTATTCTGGGTTGCAATATGACAGCATGGATTAGGAACCTAGAAACATTTTATACTCCTCTAGGGCTCTGGCTTGAGGAAATATACAGGGATGTTATCAGAGATTTGGCCTAAGAATGTTTTGTGCGGTATTATTTATAATTTTAAAATATTGAAAGCTAATTGCTCAATAGGAATATCTATGATATGATCATAGAATCTTCACAATATAATGTTTAAAATGCTGGAAAGCAAAACCATATGTCCAACATGATTCCAATTTTTAAAAATATATAATGAGGATATAAAATCTAGAATACACCTGAATGGTCAATTCATGAATAATTGTAAATTTTTTATCCTTTTTATGTTTTAAAATGTTTCTACAAGAAATATATATTCATTGTATTATTGGAGAAGCTAATAAAATGGAGGGAAAGAATCAGGTCTATTCCCACGTAGAAAGAATTCTCCTTGACACATTTGAATCCATGAATTTAGGACAACCCTATTATCTCACCAATTGAACAGTCAGTTTCTGAATTCATAGATTTCCCTAAGGTCCTGAAAGATCCACCTATTTAGCTACTAAGGGGCCATTACTCCCAGGAAAAAAGAGAGCTCCAAAATTTTTTTTTCCTTTCTCATTTTCCTCTATTTCTGTCTGTTTCTCTCTACAGACAAGAATTTGACAAGTTTATGCCTCTTATGCATTTTAAAGAACTGGCACCTTGAATGGGGTTCTGAATGGACTTTGTGCAGATGGGATGTAAATATCATCCTGCACTGAATTGGGCCCTCATCCTGTCCAGCCAATCTGGAAATGTCTAGTAAGCTGTTTATTGTCTGAGTCCAGAGCTCAGAAGAAGGTGTGGGCTGAGATGCAAATATGAGTATGTTAGCATATGCAAGGCAGTTGAAACCCTGGGAACAGCCTCCATCTGAACCAATGACTCTCAACACAGATTTTGTCCCCCAAGAAACACTTGATGATGTCTGGAGGCATTTTTGATTTTCAGGACCAGGGATAGGGTGGTCCTGGCATCTAGTGGGTCCCAGGCTAGGGATGCTGCTAAACATCACGCAGTGAACAGGACAAGATCTTACAAAAAAGAATGATCTGGCGTAAAATGCCAATAGTGTCTAAATGGAATAATCTTAATCTAAAGGACTCACAGGTATTTTAGACTCAAAACTGAACTCATCCCATCTCTCTCAAAACTTGCTTCTCCTATGTCCCTATCTTAGTCAATAGTAACCCATTTTAACCTTCAAACCAAATTAGAAGCCTTAGGTACCCCTTAAACCTTTTTATACCTTTACCTCTTACATCCAAATGATAAGCAAATCCTGTTGAATTTACCTCTCTCCTAGCCATCTGTTCTTCCCTCTCCTCAGTCCCTCTGTCATTGCTCTGGTTCAGACCTCATTGCTCCCTTTTCTGTTTGCTGCAGGAACCTCCTAGAGTTTTCTCTCCCCAATCTTGTCACTCTCTCATCTCTTCTCCACACCTTTATATATACATATACATATACATATACATATACGTATACGTATACGTATACGTATACGTATACGTATACATATACACACACATATGTACATATGTATATGTATATTCATTATTCAAACCCCAGCCCAATTTCCAATTTCTTGGGGAAGTTTTCCATAATTTTTTGGACAAAGTCAGTTTCCTGATGATATTCTTTTATACTACCATGTATCTCTCTTTTATAGCATTCAACAACACTGCAATTTTACACTTATTTGTGATTCTTTGATTAATACCTGTCTTCCCACTAAAGTGTGAGCCCTGTGGGGGTAACAACTATGTCTTTTGTGGTTGTTCTATTTTATTATATTCCCAACATCTATTACAGTGACTGGAACATAGTATGAATTCAGTAAATATTTGTTGAATGAATGAATGCCTGAATAAAGTAAATGAGCTAATACTCTGAAATCTCTTAGCATAGTGCCTACTTTGTAGCAAGCCATCAGCGAATCTTAGCTATTAGTGATAATTAAAATTTCCAAATACATTTACCCTAAAATTGCTTTTTAATACCATGGAACTAGTATTGCTTGGATGCTTTGGAAAATGCTGGCAGAGACATCTTTTGAAGATTTTGGCTGTAAAAAAAAAGTAAGGGGTGGGAAGTTGCTAGACAAGGATTCAGAATCAATGAAGAGTTTTGGTTTCTGAATGGAAAAGGCTTGGAGTATCAGGACAGAGCAGCTCAGAAATATTTTGCCAAATTATTTCCTTTCCACAGAAATTATTTTTTCCCAGTAAACAAGTTATACATTATACCATCTTCAAGGCACATCACAGTCTCTTAAGGCTCCATCGACTTAAGGAATATTATAATAGTTTCTGTCGAAATCCCCTCCCTGCTATAGCAAGATGGGTGGGTAGTTGACGTTGAGCTGCAGGGGTGGTTATGAGTTGTTGCTACACAACGGAGGGCAGGGTAGAATATGCTTGGTGCTCAAGTAATCCATGTGAAGCATCTCTTGGTTCTCAGTTGCCCCATTTTTAAAAAAAATTTTTGGGGCGCCTGGGTGGCTCAGTCAGTTAAGCAGCCGACTTTGGCTCAGGTCGTGATTTCGCGGTCCGTGAGTTCGAGCCCTGCATCGGGCTCTGTGCTGACAGCTCAGAGCCTGGAGCCTGTTTCAGATTCTGTGTCTCCCTCTCTCTGACCCTCCCCCGTTCATGCTCTGTCTCTCTCTGTCTCAAAAATAAATAAACGTTAAAAAAATGTTTTTAATGCTTTGTTTTTGAGAGAGAGACAGGGTATGAGTTGGGGAGGGGCAGAAAGAAAGGGAAACACAGAAATCAAAGCATCAGTTGCCCCACTTTAATAACAAATTCACAGATACAGAAGCTGCAGGATCATGGTAACAGGAGCTCAGACCCCTCAAGAATGAGAGTCTGGGTCATTGTAGTAGGCAAGCCACCTAGACTGGCATAGCTCCTGGCTGAGGTTAAGGGGAATGGGCAAAGGAAGAGGTGGGTATCAAGTATTAGTACCGTCTCCAGATCAACTGTGGCAGTAGAGGCTTTTGTTCTTCCCACTGACCTTTTTTTGTTAAGTTCCACAGGAAACAAGACCTACCAGAATCCCGGGTAGGCTGTTTACAGACCAAGGGAACTTGCCATTAAAACGCATATGGGTATGAGGGGCATAAAAAGTGGGCTGTAGTGGATACTGTAGTGTTCTGCTTAGAAACCTCTTTGGGGTAGGGCGTCTGGCTTGGCTCAGCGTCAGACTTCAGCTCAGGTCATGATGTCACGTTTCCTGGGTTCAAGCCCCGCATCAGGCTCTGTGCTCACAGCTCAGAGCCTGGAGCCTGCTTCAGATTCTCTGACTCCCTCTCTCTCTGTTCCTCCCCTACTTGCACTCTGTCTCTCTCTCTCAAAAATAAATAAACATTAAAAAAAAAAACCTCTTTGGGGCTGGGGCACCTGGGTGGCTCAGTTGATTGTCAGTCTCTAGATTTCAGCTCAGGTCATGATCTCACAGTTGGTGAGGTCGAGCCCTGCATAGGGCTCCACACTGACAGTGAGGAGCCTGCTTGGGATTCTCTCCCTCCCTTTCTCTCTGCCCCTCTCTCTCTCTCTCTCTGTCTCTCAGATGCTAGGATTATCACCTGCTGATGTTTCCATATCTTGACTATGGTGGCAGTTCCATACCACCTAGAACTATATGCCTAAATAGGTAAGTTTTACTATATGTAAATTATTTCTCAATAAACTACCTAAATAAATGAATAAATAACCTCCAAAAGGTTCTTAGACACCCTAAAGTGTGAGAACCACGGCTCTGAAGCAGTGGTCTCTGAAGTGGTAACACCTGTCCCCCTGGGTTTTGGAAGACAAAACCACTAGGGTATAGGAAAAAAATAATGGAAATCCTATCTATATATTTTTTAATTTCCAGATGAGAAGGAAATTATGCTTTCCTAACATTTGGAAGTTCAGTTTAAAGGCTTTCCCGATATTTATATGGAGAATAACATTGTTGCCTCCACTCCATCTGTGTCACGTGGGTACACAAAATGTTCCAGGGAAGACTGTAACATCTTGCATAATGAGGAGGTTCACCGTTGTGATCTCATTCATTCACCTGCTTTCAACATACTGCCACAAACCACTGTTTACGTGGATTTATGGATTATAATATACACCTCTAAACAAACCAACCCTCAAAAAATGGACAACTCATTTTTAAAAAAATCACTGCATCCATTTTGAATTTATTTTTGTGTATGGTGTAAGAAAGCGGTCCAGTTTCATTCTTCTGCATGTCGCTGTCCAGTTTTCCCAACACCATTTGTTGAACAGACTGTCTTTTTTCCATTGGATATTTCTTCCTGCTTTGTCAAAGATTAGTTGACCATATAGTTGTGGGTCCATTTCCAGTTTTTCCATTATCTATGTGTCTGTTTTTGTGCCAATACCATACTGTCTTGATCATTTAGATGAAAGACCCAAATGTGAGACAGGAAACCATCAAAATCCTAGAGGTTAACACAGGGAGCAACCTCTTTGACATCTGCCATAGCAACTTCTTACCAGATATGTCTCTGGAGGCAAGGGAAACAAAAGAAAAAATGAACTATTGGGACTTCATCAAGATAAAAAAAAAACACCAAAAAAAAACTTCTGCACAGTGAAGGAAACAGCCAACAAAACTAAAAGGTAACCTTTGGAATGGGAAAAGGTATTTGCAAATGACATATCTGATAAAAGGTTAATATCCAAAATCTATAAAGAACTCATCAAACTCAACACCCAGAAAACAAATAACCCACTTAATAAATGGGCAGAAGACATGAATAAGACATTTTTTTCAAAGAAGACATCCAGAAGCCTAACAGACACATGAGAAGATGCTCAACATCACTCATCATCAGGGAAATACAAATCGAAGCTACAACGAGATATCACCTCACACAGGTCAGAGTGGCTAAAATTAACAATACAGGAAACAACAGGTGTTGGAGAGGATGTGGAGAAAGGGAAACCCTCTTACACTGTTGATGGGAATGCAAAGGGGTGCCACCACTCTAAAATACAGTATTGAATTTCCTCAAAATGTTAAAAATAGAACTACCCTACGATCCAGCAATTGCATTACTAGGTATTCACTCAAAGGACACAAAAACACTGATTCAAAGGGACACATGCACCCTAATGTCTTATAACAGCATTATCATCATAACCAAATTATGGAAAGAACCCAAACACTGACTGACAAATGGATAAAGAAGTTGTGATGCACACACACACACACACACACACACACACACTGAAATATTACTCAGTCATAAAGAAACAATAAGATCTCTCCATTTGCAACCATGTGGATGGAGCCTGCAGAATAAGTCAGTCAGAGAAAGACAAATACCATGATTTCACTCATATGTGGAATTAAATGAAACATGTACATAGGGGAAGGGAAGGAAAAACAGAATAACATAAAAACAGAGAGGGAGGTAAACCATAAGAGATTCCTAACTATAGAGAACCGAGGTTTGCTAAAGGGGAGGTAGGTAGGGGATGGGCTAAATGGGCATTAAGGAGGGCACTTGTTCTTATGAACATTGGGTGCTGTATGTAAGTGATGAATCATAAAATTCTACCACTGAAACTAATATTACACTATGTGCTAACGAACTGGAATTTAAGTAAAATTAAAAAAAATCACTGCAGAGAAGCTGCTGATTAAAAATGGTGCTAATATTGTGAGCCAAGAGATTATGAAATGGCAGAACTGACCTTTTAGTAAGTGCTCTTTCATCAGCCACATTGGGAGGGGTAAGCAATCACATACTAAACAGATCTGAAATGAAGTCAACTAAAGAGAGAGAAATTAATTCCTTTTCACAAGAAACTTGTGTTATGTAGAGAGCATTTTGCAAACAGAAGTTTGGCAATGTCTCCACCATTAAGTGACTCTCTTGTCTAATCCATGTAAACATGACACCTGCTAAAACTTTCGTATCTGCACACCAAAAATATTTGGGAAAACTTGGTAATATAAGTTTCTAACCCATTTAAACATCTACCCAATGAAGAGTTTCAGTAGGCTTTCAACCCATTTGTTACAAATTTTAAAATACACTTTCCAATTTGAGAGAGCAACCAATTGATATCAGGGAAGATGTAAATCGACCACCTGGATTTCAGCAAATACTTCTGCATAATTAATGTATAGGATAGAAAATGAGTGTCATTATTTAGGAAGTGCTGCTTCTTCGTTTTGATTCTGTGTATCTTTGTGACATCCTGGACCATTAAAACAGAGTAAAGCCACAAATCAAATTAGCAATAGACATTTAGATCAACGTATCACAAAATGTCAAACCCAAATGTTTGCACAATAATGCAGCATATTCCATCACATGGCTTTCGCTGGAAAAAGCTATTAACAAGAGTTTAACAACGTCATTCTTTAGCATTCACTGTGGGTCTCTTCTGCCTTTGCTCTCCACCTACCACTTTGTTCCTTTTGTTTCACACCGTTGGTTGCCATCTCGAAAGGGATGAACTCTGAATTTAATTCCCTTTCTCTGAGTCTTGTAATTCCAACTCCTGAAAGGCCACCTCAGCCTGGTTTGGGACAGGTCCTTCAAACACGTTATGCCTGAGACAGAACTCAGTATTCTGCCTCATCGCTACCCTGTTCCTCTCTTGGTCTGTCTCACCAGGGTTAGTGGTACCACCTTATGCGGACATTTGAAACCTCTGTGTCTTCTCTTTTTACCCCTCGCATTCAATCAACCACCGAAATTTAACCCTTCTACCTATCTGGTTCTGCTTTTGTCTTTATCTATCTTCCCGCTTGTATATTGATTTCTCGGTGCCTATCTGTCTCTCATCTTTCCCTCTTGTTTATGTCTAATTCTGTTCCCTTCCTCCTCCTCCCTTCTCCTCTGCCTGCCCTGTCACCCAAAGAAAGTACAAAAGCATTTTTTTGTTTGCTCTGTTTATTAAATATTTATTGTACTAAAGCATGAAATGGAACACTTTCTCTTTTTAAAACTTGTATTAAGCTACATATTTGTGTATCCCTTGACTGATTTCTGTTGTTGCTGCTGTGCATCGGCAGGTGTAGATAGAAAAACAGCAATGAGAAAGGAATTTCTGCTCCAGAATTAGCAAGTTAGTGTTTCCCTTGTAGCCTGACATAGTTAACACACAGCCACTCTCAACTCCTAAGGAAGAAAAATTCTTGGCAAATGTTTGTGTTACCAGGAATCTGGGGCTACTTATGTTGTTCTGGTCAAAAATACTATTTTTATTTTTTTCATAAAAATTTTTTAACGTTTTTATTCATTTTTGAGAGAGAGAAAGAGACAGGGTGTGAGAGGGGGAGAGGCAGAGAGAGAGGGAGACCCAGAAGCCGAAGCAGGTTCCAGGCTCTGAGCTGTCAGCACAGAGCCTAATGCGGGGCTCAAACCCACGAACTCTGAGATCATGACCTGAGCCAAAGTTGGACGCTTAACCGACTAAGCCACCCAGGCACCCCAAAAGTACTATTTTTAAAGACAAGATTTGCCTGGGAGGAAGAAGCTTCATAGATTGAAGGAGGGCATTCTAATACAAAAAGGGATCTTAATTAATACTCCTTATTAATAATGCTCATTCAGCACCATTCAGCAAGGTTTGGTTCAGAATGTACATTATTCATATACACAATATTGTGTACATTATTCACAATATGTATGACTTACAAAAGTATCCTAGGAAGATTTTTTTTTCACAAAAATTACTGCATTTCAAAGAATTTTTAAAACAAGATAGATATTTAGCATTCATTTTCAATGGGACATCTAGGTCTAAAGCATCTGAGCTGTGATACTGATTATCAACATTTGCTTTTGTTGATGCTATGATATATTAAAATGAGAATACGGGAATTTCCTGACTTAGTTGTGCTCAATTTAGTCCAAGTTGCTCGCCTGTGCTCTAGCCGCCTGCTGTAAAAGTGGCTCTCTCTTACATCAGCTGCTGAGAATTTCCCTCCTTCACTTGGATCCTTTCCCTCATGCTAAAGCAGGCCCTCTGCAGTCCAGAGTGACACATGACTGTCACGTGTGCTGCTGTTCCTTAAACTCATCACTCCTGGTCACCTCTCGTCTCATCCAGGGCCTCACTCCTCTTGTCACTGTGCCCAAAACTGGTAGTAGAATGGATTTGATTCTGTAACACTGCACTACAGACAACAGCCTTAGTGTCCATCCTCAAAGTGCTCACCATCTCATAGGAGAAACAGAAGGAAGCAACTAACAATGCTGAGTTAAAGGTGTTACACTAAGGAAGGCTCAAGGAGGCCTGCCCAATCCAGCCTGAGGGGTCAGGAAGGACTCAGTCAGATGAAATGGGTGCAGGTGTGGCAAGGACATGAGGCCCAAAAGGAGGCAGGAGCCAGCTATGAGGGATTTAGATTTGATCCCCCAAAGTATTGGGGTCCTTAAGGAGGAGAGCATCGTGATGAAATGTGTTGTACCTATAAGATGGAGAATGGATGGGACACCTGACAGTAGAGACAGGGAGAATCATGTGGGTTGCAGGGGAGAAATGGTGAGAGCCTGATCCAGGCAGGGGCCATGGGTATAAGAAAGAGATAGACCAGAGAAGAATTTAAAGGTGGAAATGAGGCAACATAAGGCATGATGGGACATGTGGCTCAGGGAGGAAGAAGAATAGAGAAGACTTTTGAGAGAGGGGGGAGACAGAAGATGGAGGAGAATGAAGAGGAAAAATGGAGGTGAGAGGTAGAATAGGGAGAAAGAGCAGAGGCGTGGAGAGAAAAGGAGGGAGGGACTTCTCATCACTGCCCTCACGCCACTGCTGGAAGCACGGGTTTGTGTTTGCTACGGGGTGGACTCTATGGTGGACGTACGAAATGGTGAAAGCCAAGACAAATTGAGATTGGCATGGGGGAGGGGGTAATTCCTCTTAGCCGTCCTCCTCAAGTCCACCTTCCAAAGCCTTGTCTCTTCCTCTCTTCTGAGTTTCTGTTCCAATGTTTTGAGTCTTCTTTACACTGTAAGTTGCCAGGTTGAATTGAACGGTGAAGGAGGTGAATGATCTGTCTTTTTAAAAATGTTTTTTTTTTTTTTTTTAATTTTTTTTTCAACTTTTTTTTAATTTATTTTTGGGACAGAGAGAGACAGAGCATGAACGGGGGAGGGGCAGAGAGAGAGGGAGACACAGAATCGGAAACAGGCTCCAGGCTCCGAGCCATCAGCCCAGAGCCCGACGCGGAGCTCGAACTCACGGACCGCGAGATCGTGACCTGGCTGAAGTCGGACGCTTAACCGACTGCGCCACCCAGGCGCCCCTTTAAAAATGTTTTGATATGCATCATACCCCTAAGAATATTTTATAATTGAAGAAGAGGTAAGTCCTTACAGTTCCAGGTACTTTTCCTGCTGTGGGTTCACCCAGGAAAGTAGATGTCATCTTGTTTCAATGGGAAATATGTTCTGAGTTTCAAACACATGTCTTAAAATTAACTTTTGAAAAAAATCTGTATTTGAGCTTGAGACTAACCATATTAAGTATATGCTCTGAAGAGGAAAATCAAAAATGCTTTAAATGCTCTCTTCTTAAACTTTGGCATGTTCTTGCTGATTACTCACTATTTGAAAGTGCATGATAGCTATATTTAGAAGGAAAGTGAGAAATTCAGTCAAGAATGTTTTCATACATCCATAAATATTTGGCACTATATGGATAATTTCTTGCATTTACATAGAAAATTAGTCTCAAAGCACTTTAGACATATATTGTTTTTTTAAATAAGGTGCCTCTGGATACAACTGGATTCCAAGATTATGGCACCTTGAAGAAAAGAGACTGGCAAGGATCTTTATTGAGGTTGGCACAGTGCCATTTGGATTAGCTGCTGAAATGCCACATGTGGTACTTTTCAAGATGGAATAGCCCATATTTGGAGAATATACTACTACTAGATATCTGTGTGATTGTCTTATTAGGGCCATAGACCAGCCACACTCTTGTGGATGGCGGTATGTCTCTATGAGTGGAATAGACTTTTCCATTGTCAGTCATGTGGGGGTGGAGGGGGGAGTCTGTAGGGCATGAGGCAGGACCTGAAGATATAGGAATCAGGTCTCAGACTTTTTCTCCTTTCTGGGTGAGGGGTCAGTTTGGTCACTTGGGAGGCCAAGTGATGCAGAGGCCTTTCTGATGATGTGGAGTGAATACCTAGAGGTGTTGAGTTGTGTGCAGACACAGGAATGTACGCTGCTCAGAGACCCCTTCAAGAAAGACTCATTGTCCAGCTGTGAGGAGTATGGTCAGCTGATAGCCTCCAGCTGTTAGCTCCTTCAGGTCACCCTCAACAAAGACAGTCTTTGCTCTGGAGCTCCCATTGGACAAGAGAGACTTTGTCAGATCTCTATCCCAGTCTAATGGCTCTTCTACCCAATCCCAATCTTCCTGTGGGGTCTTATTCCCCAGTAAAGTCTTTGCACTGCCAATTCCAAGCCCACATCTGCTTTCCAAAGGATCTGACACACACCACCACAAGGAAGCCAACTAGGAGACAGTTGGGAGTGGTCACTCTAAGCAGCCCTGGAATGGCTCTGGGCCTGTGCAGAAATCATTCTCTGTGTCATACTTTCTAAGTTCCCTTAAATGTCAGAAAATCTCACTAAAACGCACATGCCAGTATCCACCATGTTGTGAGGAAGGGGAAACAGTTCACCCCTTGGGACAGCAGAGAGGGAACATCTCAGGAGAGCTTTGATCCTCGTAGCAGCAGGATGGCAGCTTAACAAAGAGGTTGGAATGGAGGACCCAAGGGCTCAGATCTAAAGCTCACCTATGCAGCCCTGTGGGGGCCCCTCACAGACAGCTAGGGTCACTCTGAAGGTCTCTGTTCCCAGTAATAAGTCCAGGGGTGACTTATGCCATCAGTCCTGGGTTGCAGTCCACTAGATTTGCACCACGAGAACCCAAAAGGTAGATAGATTTTATTATCCCCATTTTGCAGATGAAAAAATTGAGATACCATTCTGGAAGTTAATTAGGTATTCTTTTCACTATCCCATAATAGCCCCCCCTCCATCTTTTCAAAACAGCATAACTCTCGGGTCACCATTTCCTGTTAAATAATTGAGTCTAATGTCAAAGGGCATCTCAGTGGTCTGAAATAATTTAATGCTTTAGGTGGGGCAGTCAGTCCTCTAAAGAGCAGCACCATGGCGCTCTTTCACTATTGGATGCCTTTAGTGTTACCAGAAAGTGCATTTGTTTGTTTAAACAAGACCACAGTAAGTTAAGTTTTATAGGGGATGCAAGAGTCTGTGATAGTAAAGTTAAAAAAAAGAAAAAGTACGCATTTCCCCCGTGGTTTTATTTCTGACTCTCATCCATCTTATGAAAGGACTTTCTGTTGAAAGACTTAAATGAGCAGGTATTTTTAAATATGTTTATTATTTAAAAGAAATTTAAGGTTAAAATCCTTTTTCCGAGTAATTCTAAGTTTTTTGAACCCAGTTGTTTGATCCCCTTTGATCCATGTAACTCCTCCTACTCTCGGGCCTCCCCTCAGAATCCGTTATTTCCTGCAACAAATATTTCCTTACAGGTAAGGAATGCCTTGTCCTTTTCCCTTTCTGGTGAACTTGTTAGAAGTAATGCTGCACTTGTCTCGCATTTTTCGTTGCTTTTCCATTACTCGGTTAGCTTTTCTTTGCTTGACTGTCCCAATTTGTGTCGCTGTTGCTGCATTTTAACATTTGTGGTGAATCTCCTTTGTTTAAACCCTGGAAGGGTCTGTGCTCTACTAGCTCACACTCTGTTTTCTGTTTTGTTTTGTTTTGTTTTTTAAGTTGTAACTTGTTTTCTTTCATTAGCTCCTCTGGGAATTTTATTTTTTCTGCCGTCACATCTTTCTTACACAAAAGTGAAAATGTTTAAAATATTACAAATTTCTGATTTTGTTTCGGCTACCTAAGCCTTCCCATAAGAGTAAAATAGTCAGGGGCGCCTGGGTGGCTCAGTCGGTTAGTCATCCGACTTCTGCTCAGGTCATGATCTTGCAGTTCCTGGGTGTAAGCCCCGCATCGGACGCTGTGCTGACAGCTCAGAGCCTGGAGCCTGCTTCGGATTCTGTCTCCCTTGCTCTCTGCCCCTCCCTTGCTCGTGCTCTCTGTCTCTCAAAAATAATAAATAAACATTAAAGAAAAGCAGAGTAGAATATTCAGGATTCTTCACTGTGTCTTCATCTGGTATAAATTCTCAGCTGCCCTGGGCAAACAACTGAGTGGTTATGGCTAAGCCTGCTTTATAGGAGTAAAAATAATTATCCTTGGATTTCTTTTTCATGCTCAATTTTCTCCTGGACTTTTTATCTTTTTCAAGGAAAATGAACAATGATTTTATTGACTTTATAGTGCTGCAAGCTCTTTATACCACTCTGTGTCTAAAGGATTTTTCTTTTATTCTCTGTATCATGAGCCAGGAAATATTTTAACCAGTGTTTTCTGGAACTTTATTCCCTGGTTGTTATGCTCTGTGAACAGTTTAGCAATTTCCTTCTACCTGTCATGACCACAGAAGGAAAATGGAGTAGTATTGTTCTATAAAGATAATTTGACCTGACCTCTGCAACTAAGAGGCAAAAATAATAATAATAATAATAATAATAATAATAATAATAAGTTAAATGGGGAAGGTTCATGTTTATTTTCGTCTTTTATGTTTATTATTTGTATTTAACACATGACAGGCACTATTATACTCTGAAATAATTAATTGTATAACACTGTTTTTACTGAGATACTGAAACCTTCAAACTTTAAAAAAATTTTTTTATCTTTATTTATTTTTGAGAGAGAGACAGAGTGCAAGCAGGGGAGGGACACAGAGAGGGAGACACAGAATCTGAAGCAGGATCCAGGCTCTGAGCTGTCAGCACAGAGCCCGACGTGGGGCTCGAACTCACAAGCTGTGAGATCATGACCTGAGCCAAAGTCGGATGCCCAACTGACTGAGCCACCCAGACACCCCTGAAACTTTCAAACTTTTAAGGTTTTGAGCAGTGTTTCTAGAATGGCTTCTACTGGATGACTTTTTGGGGGGAGAATGGATATTTTTAGTATAATTTTAACATGACTATTCAAAATTCTCACACAGCTTGATTAAGTGAAAAAATTCTTTTATGTTGACCAGTATAATCTCTTATGATTTGAAAATGTGTACTCTAAAAGAATCATAGAATTTAGACAAGAAGAAAACCACAAGATTATCTAGTTTAACTTCCCAGAGAATGTTCAGTTCTCTCTAATACGTCGTTGAGGTGTGACCGTTTTAACTTGGATGTGTCTGCTGTAGAGAGCTCCTCTGAAACCCCGTTTTTGTTGAACAAGTCTAACATCTAAAATCTTTGAACCCGAATCTGCTCTAGTACTTCCATCTTTGGTACCAGTTTTTCCTTCGGGAGTAACTCATATCATGTCTGTTCTCTGGTTTTTATGGCAACCCTTTTTATATTTACTTATTTATTTTGTTTGTTTTTAAATTTACATCCCAATTAGTTAGCATATAGTGCAACAGTGATTTCAGGAGTAGATTCCTTAGTGCCCCTCACCCATTTAGCCCATCCCCCCTCCCACAACCCCTCCAGTAACCCTCAGTTTGTTCTCCATATTTAGGAGTCTCTTATGTTTTGTCCCCCTCCCTGTTTTTATATTATTTTCATTTCTCTTCCCTTATGTTCATCTGTTTTGTCTCTTAAAGTTCTCATATGAGTGAAGTCATATGATTTCTGTCTTTCTCTGACTGCCTAATTTCACTTAGCATAATACCCTCCAGTTCCATCCACATAGTTGCAAATAGCAAGATTTCATTCTTTTTGATTGCTGAGTAATACTCCATTGTGTGTGTGTGTGTGTGTGTATGTGTATATATATATATATATATATATATATATACACATACCACATCTTCTTTATCCAATGGACATTTGCAGCCCTTTATATATTTAACCATTGAGGTACATATCTCCTTACTTCCTTCCATGGTCAGCACTGACTCCTCCTTCAGCCATTCTTTATGGTTTACAATATCTGTCCACTTTATTTAATTCATGAATGATACTCTTAAATGTGATGTGCAAAGTTATACTCATTCTTTTTTGTTTCTGTTTTTTATTATTTAAATTTTTGTTGAGGTGTAAGTGGCATATACATTATATTGGTTTCAGGTGTACAACATAATGATTCCATATATGTATATATTGCAAATTGATCACTGCAATATGTGTAGTTAACACCCATCACCACAAAAAATTATAATTTTTCTTGTGATGAGAACTTTTCAGATCTATTCTCTTAGCTACTTTTAAATATACAATACAGTATTATTAACCATAATCACCACACCGTACATTATATCCTCATGACGGATTTAATTTTATAAATGGAAGTTTGTACCTTTTGACCACCTTTACCCATTTGCCCCCACACCCTGTGTACCTTTCCACTCCCCACACCTCCACCCCAGCTGCCACAATCTGTTCTCTGTGTCTTTGAGTCTGGTTTGTTTTGTTTTTAGATTCCACATGTAAGTGGGGTAATATGATATTTGTCTTTCTCTGTCCGGCTTACGTCACTTGGCATAATGCCTTCAAAGTTAACCCACATTGTTACAAATGGTAAGATTTCCTTCTTTTTTATGGCTGAATAATATTCTATTATACATGTATATGCTACATCTTCTTTATCCATTCATCTAGATGTACACTTAAGTTATTTCCAAGTCTTGGCTATTTTAATAATGCTGCAGTGAACATTGGGGTGCATATATTTTTTCAACTTAGTGTTTTCATTTCCTTTGGATAAGTACTCAGAGTTCCCTTTTCTCTACATCCTTGCCAACATTTGTCATCTCTTGTCTTTTTGATAATAGCCATTCTAATGGGTATGAAGTGATATCTCATTGTGGTTTTGATTTACATTTTCCTAATGATGAGTGATATTGAGCATCTTTTTGTGTGCTGATTGCTCATTGCTATGTCTTCTTTGGACAAATGTCTATTCAATTTTCTGCCCATTTTAAAATCAGATGACTTTTTTTCCTATTAAGTTGTATGAGTTCTTTATATATTTTGGTTATTAATCCCTTATCATGTATATGATTTGCAAATATTTTCTTCTACTGAGTAGGTTGCTATTAATTTTGTTGATGGCTATACTCAATTTTAACTTTTAACTTGCTATTATGCTCACTTATTGCTTCAAAAGATACCTTCCAGTAAGTGAAAACACAGCTCACAAAAAAGGGAGAATATATTTGCAAAGCATATAACTGATAAGAGACTTGTATCCAGAATATCTAAAGAACTCTTACAACCTAAAGATAAAAACTACAAACATAATCCAATTTAAAAATAGGCAAAAGACTTGAATATACATTTCTCAAAAAAAAAAAGATATTAAAAGTCTAATAAAACCATGAAACCGTACTCAACATTATTAGTCATTAGGGCAATGCAAATCAAACCACTCAGAGATATCACCTCGCACTCCTAGGATAGCTATAATAAAAAAGACAAATCTTGGCAAGGATATGGAGACATTAAGACTTTCTTACAGGGGCACCTAGGTGGCTCAGTCAGTTAAGCATCTGACTTCAGCTAGGTCATGATCTCCCAGCTCGTGAGTTCAAGCCCTGCATCGGGCTCTGTGCTGTGACAGTTCAGAGCCTGGAGCCTGCCTCTGAATCTGTGTCTCCCTCTCTCTCCACCCCTCTCCCTCTCATGCTCTCTCTCTCACAAATAAAAAATAAATAAATAAATAAATAAATAAACATTTAAAAAAAAGACTTTCTTACATTGCAGGAATGTAAAAACCCTTGGATAAGAGTGTGGCCATTTCCTCAGGGAAACAGGGCCACCCCCATTGACTGAGCAGCTCCCAGGACAATATTGGGAGCAATATATCTCTTCTCATTCTTTCGATTTGGCAAGTCCAAGTGCGTCTTCCAAAAACAGGGATCATGTGTGAGTTCTAGAGACAGAAATCAGTTACAGGAAAAAGGAAAGCTATCATTTAGTGGACTGGAGACAAATCGAAAGCCTAGATTTCACTTTATTTCTGGGAGGAAAAGTAAAATAATAGAAAAACTACTAAATTCATTTCCATTTCCAAGCTTAAGTTCTCATCAGCTCCAGTTGCCTTCCTGCAGCAGCAAAGGTTTTCACCACCTACAGGGATTTTCAGGGAAACTAAAATCAAGGTGAGTGGAACCCACCCACTGGGCAGAGCTGCTGTCTTAGCAGAGTTGGGGAACCGTCAAGTGTGTGAGCATCCTATGTACGTCAACAGATGGAATCCGAGGCAGGAGACACACACACTCAGGAGGAAGGAGAAATGAAACCGTCTCAATGCCCCCTCCCCATTCAGTTTCTGAGTATATATTATCGAGGTTCCCGACTTAGATGAGCCTGAATCCTGCCTGTTGCCTATTGCTGTGCTATGATATATAAGAAATACAATACAGGGAATTATTCCAGCCCAAGCGCACTCTTCTAGAGTTTCATCCCTACATCTTCGCCTGCTTTTCTATCCTGTTGAACTAGCTGGAGAATATACATACTTGACATGCAGTGTATCCTCTTCCTAAGCCAGTGGCCAGCGCTAAGCAGCCAACCTTAGCCTTACTAAGAGAGTAGTAAATCCTACTCTCTTTGACCTTACCTTGTTTCCTCTTAAAATTCCAGAATCAAAGATACTGCTAAGATGGCATGTACAGCTCGTGCCTTATTCTGCAAGAGAGAAAGCATGAAGAAAGGAGAGAGCAAGATGACGTTTGTGATCCTGTCTCTCCGCCAGCTGGGTGCTGTAGCCTTCCACCCTGAGGAGCCTCTCTCTGAGGAGGCTGTAATGAAGGGGTAAAGCTGTGGGGGCTAACACCTTTGCACATTCTATAACACAAATTTCCTTAGTTTCACCAGGCTACAGGTATAGATAAGGCTATGTTAATAGCATTTACCAAATTTCTTTGGGTAAATGGATTTTTGCCCCATCCAGTTTACCTATGAGTCCTGCAAAGCTTCCTTTAGATATTTCTGGGAGCCCCCAGACAATATCTTATATGCCTTTGCAAACAAATTCCCTCTCACACGTGGCATCTGCCACCTTACTGGAGCATTAGCACCTCCTGAAACAGCTGAGGACACAGAGCTTTTGAGATGTTAAAACACTGCAGTGTTGTGTTCCAAAGCAGGAGAGTGCTGTGCCCCTTACGTGTTATACCCTTACAGGGGCTGGAAAGCTAAGCTTGTCCCATGAGGTTATCGCCATTCCTTTTCTTTTACAGACTCCCTCCTCCTAATAACCCAGTGTAAACTCTAATGAGTTCTGGGTCAGGAAACACATTTCATTATCAGTATTGGATATTTGAGATTGATATTTGAGGATCAAGGCTATTTCCATAAAGTCCCCTCCTCCAACAACCAAAGCTCTCTTACTGGAGTCAAGCTCTTACAATGTCTAGCATCTGCTTTGTGCAGGATGAGTTTCCCCCAAGAGGCTTTTCAGAGCACAGGAAACTGTGCTTCTGGAAGACTCATCCCACTGTTTTGTCAAATATGTTCAGACACATCTGATTTTCAGTTTCTCAGCTATACAGATACATTATTTCCACAGTAGCCCTTTCTCAGCCAAGACAGAGCATTGGTTTGGTTAAGGAGGTGTTCCCAGTGCAGATAACACGAAGCCTGACTAATGAATGGTAGCTTAAACGAATAGGATTTCATTTGTGTCTCATTACAAAACATTCAAACATAGCAGGCTGGGGCCAGTGCAGTGGCTCAAGGAGACTGTCAAGGACCCATATGCACTCTTGTTCTCTCTCTCTCCGCCCCCCTGCCCCCCACCTTGCCCTGCCATCCTTACCTCATCAGCTTTTATTCTTAAGTATCTCATGATCACTGTATGGCTATTGCCTGGCCCAGCCACAGGTCAGTATTGTGTGCAGAGGAAGAAGGAGAAAAGGTATACCGGCAGATTTATACTTAAATCCCTTCCACCAGCACTGCCTGCAGTGAGTCACTGGTGTGGGGTGGGGAGGGTGCTCTCCATTTGGTCCAAGCTGTCCAAGCTGAAACGGATTCTCCCATGAGGTATCACAAGGACATCTACGGTGTAGAATCTAACTTAGATATTCTCCGGGCAGCACTGACTTGTCCCTTCTCTTTGTGTCCCACCCTCAACGTGGGCCACACACCTTCATGTCTCACCTGTCTTTGTGTAAATAAGAACATGAAGCTAACTAATTAAATGGACAATTTAGGACTTTAAGACTTTTTAAGAAGTTTTTCAGTGGCTCCTAAAAAGCAACTAAAATGGTTTAGAACATGACTTCAACTAAGTCTGTACCATGCCAGACTGTTCTCTAGGTTAAGAATTTTTTCCATATTCCAAAATTTCTCAAAGTGTGCATTATAGAACACCAGTCCTATCAGATAAAACACGGGTACAAACACATGTTAGAGATGCTGCCTGTTATACTGGACCCTTAGAGCTCTACAGTGCACATGGACATTTTAAATGTTCCCAAAGAGTGCCTGGCTGGCTCAGTCGTGGTGTGTGTGACTCTTGATCTCAGAGTTATGTGTTCGAGGTCCACACTGGGTGTGGAGATGACTTAAAGATAAAATCTTTAAAAAAACTAATGAAATAAATATTCCTAAAAGGCACACTATAAATAAGCTTGTTTAACTCTGTTTAACCCACTGCTTCCCAATTTTTTTGGATAAAAGAATTTTTTGAGGCAGAACATTTTATGCTATGAAAAGTTATCCATCACTTTTTGGCCATGAACATGTTAAGGAACTAAGGTTCTATGGAATACACTTTGGAAAATGCCAACATTCTCTTTTCTTGTGTTAAATTCTAGCTGTGTTGTCCAACTAAGCTTATCAGTTTGAATTTTCAAGTGTGAAATATAAATAATAAAATACATGTAAGGCCATGCTTTCAGTTTAACACCCTTCCAAGTGGTTGTTTTTGCCTTACCCCTTTATTAATTTATTAATTTGAACATTTATAAATTCAAGCCCTTTCCCTTTAACAAAAAATCCATATTGTAATTTCTTATTCATATAGATTAATTAAGAAAAAATGTTTTAGTTATATAGCAAAGCTTTTAAAATAAAAAAGTTTGATTTCTTTTTTTTAAATCTTTATTTTTAAGAAAGAGAGACAGACCATGAGCCGGGGAGGGGCAGAGAGAGAGGGAAACACAGAATCCGAAGCAGGCTCCAGGCTCTGAGCTGTCAGCACAGAGCCTGACATGGGGCTCAAACTCACAAACCACGAGATCATGACCTGACCCGAAGTCGGACGCTTAAACGACTGAGCCACCTGGGCACCCCAAACAGTTTGATTTCTTAAAAAAAGGAATAATAACTGCACATATTTAAGGAATGAAAACAATATAATAAAAAAAGTAAACTTAGAAACATCTAGAGATACTACAGAGAATTTTTTTTTTTAAATATGCCACAACTGGGCAGGAAATAACCAGCCTATGATGCTGTAAGCTACCGATGCGAACTCAAAAGAAATCAGTAGCTTCGGCATATAGCCAAGGGGGAGAAAGAAAAAAAACAACCATTGCATCTTAACTTCTGACAAGTTTCCACAGAGGCAAACGACTTTGAGAAATCAAATAATTGAACAGAACCCAAGTTCAGATTATATGCTTCATTAAAATTTTTGGTCAGTGAGCAGAACATTCTCAAGTACCTTAAGCCTGTACTAATTTTATATCATGTACACATATTCACATGCAGAGTCATGGTGATGAAACACCCAACAAGGACAATAGCCAAATACGGCTATCCTCATGATGACATTGGAGAAGCAGTGGAGGCCTTGGCCCCAAAACCCACAATGCGGATATGTGACTGCCAACAGATCAGGCGCAAGAAGAGGGTGCCTTCTGTGAATGCAATTAACCACAGTATCATATTTAACTCGTAGAAGGCAGTCTCTCTGACTTCAGTGTGGAGAATTTAAGTAGCCTCTACAGCAGAGTTAGGCATGAGCCAAAATGATTAATCAGAAAATACATGACTCTAAACCCCTGCCACAGAAACAAACAAGTATTGATGTCATCATTTATATACATGATTTTATGTGAACTTTTTACTGACTTTTAGTAGCTATTTTACATCTAGTTTCCCTAGGAAAGACTAACATTTTATTTATTCTTACTATCAGATCTATTCATGAGTTGCAACAAAACACTGGTGTTCTTTTCTTAGTCTTATAAAATAAGAAAGGCTCTTGTAGAAAACATGTAGCCCAATAAGGTGAGGTTCTTTGCTGAAAAATCTTTGTAAGTGTTGGAAAGATGAGCTTGGGAAGCAGGGGAAGGGGAATTTCAGTATGTCTCATGACACATTTGATGGCTTCTGAAAGAATGGAACCTCAAACACTATGCTGATGTCAAATTTAATAATTGCTTGAGGGTAGACGTTTTAAAATCTAATATTACATATGAAAATTTAAGGAAGAAGGATTTTTTTTTTAAAAAAAGAGAGATTGGGGCTCCTGGGTGGCTCAGTTGGTTAAACGTCTGACTTCAGCTCAGGTCCTCATGATCCTGTGGTCATGAGTTCAAGCCCTACATCGAGCTCTGTGCTGACAGCTCAGATCCTGGAGGCTTGGAGCCTGCTTTGGATTCTGTGTCTCCCTCTCCTCTCTCTGCCCCTCCCCCACTTGCACTCTTTCTTTCTCTCTCTTGAAAATAAATAAACATTAAAAAAATAAATAAAAAATAAAAAGGAGATTAACCCATGGTGTAGAAATGGACTATAAAATAAGAGTTCTCCTGATAAAATAATGATTAGCACTGTATGCACAACAGCATTTGTTTCAAGATAGGACTTGAGTATGTATGACATTTAACCCTCTGTCTGTAACTAGAACAAGGCAAATTCAGCACCTAGACACAAATATGGAAGTAGGCGGAATTTGGAACTCTAAAATTTATTTACTTGTACATTTATTTCAGAGGAGGAAGTGGTCCTATTCTATGCGCCCTATTCTCACTCTGTGAAGACTTGCCTGTTGAAAACAAGTCCTGGTGTTTGTGTTTCCTTTCTATATCACAGTCTAATCAAGTGCCTGTTTAATAATCTATACCACACAAATAAAATGAAATAAATTTATTAAATGTTGCTATATTCAAGGAGCCACGCTCCAAAACATGGCTATCCTATGACTGAAGCTCTGGGTTCTTATAATCATTAAATTGAGTGAGAAATTATTTTCTCTCAAAGTGTTTTAGTTCTATGAGGATGTAGTAGGAATCCTCGGGGAAAGAAGCTTGCTAAGGAACTCTTGTAACTTTTCCTTGGTACGGTCTCCCTTAAAACATTTTTTTGAATTCCAGTAAAATATACATAACATAAAATTTACCATCTTAAACATATTTAAGTGCACAGTTCAGTGGCAGTAAGTACATTCACATTGTATGCGACCCTCACCACCGTCCATCCCCAGAAGTTTTTTCATCTAGCAAAATGGAAGCTCTGTACCCAATACAGCTGAAATTCTATTTCCCCTTCCCCCCAGCCCCTGTCAATCACCATTCTACTTTCTGTCTCTATGAATTTGACTGCCCTAGGTACTTCATGTAAATGGAATCATACATTATCCTTTTGTGTTAAGCTTATTTCACTTAGCATAATGTCCTCAAGGTTCATGCATGTTGTATGATGTGTCTACAGTCTCCCATTTTGGTGGCTGAGCAGAAAAGAAAGCAGCTCCAAACACTTAATTTTTTATATCTATATAATATTTCATATCAATTTTCTTCTAAGGGACTTTAGAAAGTTTGCCTAGGGTGTGAAACCCAATAAAACAGAGTAGTGTTAGCGGTGGTGGTGGGCTAAGTATAGAGAGAGGCATGAAGAGGCAGTTTCAACTCTAGGTTAAAGTTATCTGCTCTGCTGTCAGAGATTCTGAAGTCCACCTATTTGGGTAAGGTCTCACAATCAATATTTTTTAAGAGCCTTTTTAAACAAATGCAAAGAATGCAGAGAATACAAATTCTTCTTTGCACTGCACTGTGCTATTTCTACCTGTGACTTCCACCCACTGCTACCTGCTGCAGAGATAAAGCCAATCCATCCTCTTTGACAGCCTTTTAACATTTGACTTTGTCTCCTCTTCTTGAGGCAAAACACCTCAGTTTTGCTGAAGTAACAGACTTTATTTTATGTGGTCTTCTTCTCTAGTAGGTGGTCAATATCCATTCAAAATGAGGCATCTGAAACTGCTGCTTGTTCAGCATCGTTTCCTAAGATTCTAACTGTGCTGGGCAGAATTCTAAGACAGCAGAGGGAATCAAGCTTATTAAACACTTAATAGTAAGATAGGAAGATTGTCCAGGTTAGCTTAAACTAATCACGTGAGCCCTTTAAAAGCAGAGAGATTTCTCCTTACCATTGCAGAAGGAGAAGTCAGAGAGATTCAAAGTGAGAGGGATCCACTACAAGACGGGATCTCCATTGCTAGAATGGAGGGGGCCACATGGTGAGGACCTGAGAGTGGCCTCTAGGAACTGAGAGTGGTCCTCAGCCAAGAGGCAGCAAGAAAACGGAGACCTCGGACCTACAAGCGCCAAGAACTTGAGAGAGCTTGGTGACTGATCTTTCCCTAGTCGAGCCTCCAGGTGAAGTTTCAGCAGCCAAAACCTTGATTTTAGCCTCAGGAAACCCTAAGGAGAGGACCCAGCTAAAATGTGCCAGACTCCTGAATAACAGAAACTAAGATAATAAGCAGGTGTTGTCTTAAGCCTCTGAGTTTGGAGCAGTTCGTAAGGCAGCAATAGATAACAAGCACACTGCCCTTTATGTTCCAACAATACTTCTCTACTTGCATTTCCTGAACATAGCTTGCTGTCGGGCTTGCATACTTTTGTTCATGAAGTTTGCTCACCTAGGATATCCTTTCTTACCTGTTCAGATGGACAAACTCTACTCTTCATGTTCAAGATCTATCTCAGGCATTACTGCCACCAGAAAATGTCACTATCCTCCCGAGGCAGACTTACTGTGTATTAGTCCTTTTGACTGTAGGAATTTGTGCCCTGATAAATTCCACTGGAAGAATTTTCAATTAACAATCCTAAGATTATATGGGGACAAAAATAAGATTATAAAGATTGAAATTGTGAGAATACATGTATAAAAGTACTCGTCGATGTTTTATATTCCTTGAAATAACACACGAAGTTTATCAGATAAAGACAGTTAACAATTATATTCTACACAATATTGGCAGCGATTAATGATTGGCAGTCTGCTTTCTGTATTTACCACGCTTTGCTAAGTAGAAACTTTTAAGGATTTCCTTCCTCTGCAATTTTAGTGAGATGCTTGTAAAATTCTCCTGGTTTTGTTCCAGGGGTTGTGCCTGTGGGCACGCACGTGTGTGTGTGTGTGTGTGTGTGTGTGTGTGTGTGTGTGTGTGTATTCCCCTATATAGTCCAGGATTCTTATAACTTTTAACTCTGAGGTTTTGACTCTTCTCCTGCCTCCTATTCTCCTATTCTGCAGAGAGTGCCACTTGGATGGCACGGAGAACAGTAGGAACAGAGTAGGTGTTCCTCAAACCACTCCCCGGTACCAAGAGGTTATATAACCTTGCTGATCACTTCATACCAAACCACAGATCCTCTTATGCTCTCTCCTTCCAACCCGCTGAGCTCTGCCTTTCCTTTGACTGTAGCACTAAAACCAGGACATGAACACCATCAGTTTCATTTCTCTGGCCCCCAGAATTACAAGAATTCTATTTTTGCACTCCTCTCTACTTCCTTTTTGTATCCTAATCCTAAATTCATTTTTCTAATTACAGTATATCCTTTGTACTCACAAGCGCCGTATCCTCTAATCTTTGATAATCCTCAGATTCACAAGTGCATCGTTGCATGTAACAAACCCCTATCATGAGACAGGCCTGCAGACAACAAAAAGATAATATATAATTTTGTGTTTTCAAAAGTTCACTTGCAGATACAAATAATCCAGCTCAGTAGATAAAGGGGTATCCAAAAACTAAAGCAAAAAAATGGTAGTCAATGTAAACAGCATCAATGGGATACAACAGGTATCCCAATAGGCAGACAAAGCATGGAAAAAAAATTGGGGTATGGAAAATATTTCAAGATTCAAGTAGACATCAGAGAAATCTGTTAGGAGGTGGAAAGATAGCGAGATGTCTAGAGGTTCAGATGCAGGATTTTAGTCTCTGGTGGGGAAATGACAAAAGCAGAGCAAGGTCTTGGTTCTTTAGAGATTGGAGTACTGGTAAAAGAAAGGCAAGACTCCCAAGTGGAAAAGCAAATCTGTGACCCAATTACCAGAAGTAGGCCACAGGCAGGGAGCAAACCCAAAATTCCATGTCATTGTACAAATCTACTTGCATAAGTATGCAAATATATTCATGCAAGGCTGTTAGTTACAGCCATTAGTAATGGTGAAAACTTAGAAACAACTAAATGCTCACAGTGGGGGTCCTAGTTATAGAGATGATGGTGTATCTAACCAAGGGAATACTTTGTAGCTCTTAAAATCAATGAGGCACCTAGCCGAGATGAGCTGATATGGAAAGATTTCCAAAGTGTATGATTAATTAAAACATTGAAATAGAGGACAATAGGAATAGTTTGATATCACCAGTACAAATAAAAGGATATATCGTGGGGACACCTGAGTGGCTCAGTCAAGAGTGCCACTTGAAACACCCCACTCTTGATTTTGGTTCAGGTCATGTCTCAGGATTGTGAGATTGAGCCCTGCATCAGGCTCCATGCTGGCCTTGGAGCCTGCTTAAGATTCTCTCTCTCCTTCTCCCTCTACCCCTCTCCTGCTTACCCGTGACTTCTCCCTCTCTCTGTCTCTCTCAAAAAAAATATCTTAACCATACATGCACACACACACAAATACCACACTCATACCTGTATATATACATGTATGTGTATATATTACATACACGTAATACACATACATGTAATATATCACATGTATGTATACATATATACATTACATGTATATACATGTACATTACATGTATACATGTGTACATGTATATATGTACATTACATATACATATATATATATATATATATATATATATATATACTAGTCAGTGTCCTTTTTGGGGTAGGGGGAAGAATATTTGAGGTATTCAAACAGAGGAGATTTAATATAGGGACTATTAAAAATTGTTGCACAGCCAAACAGGGAAGGTGAATTTACCCAATGGTGGACAACTTTAGGAACACTTAATGGAACAAAAGAAAAAGCAATTTAACCAAGAGTCCATAGTTGCTGTGGTACCGGGCCTGCTAGAGGATCTGTCAAGGATAAATCCTAAAAACTCCATACTCCAACCGTAATATCCCTTTCATGTGCTTGTTTTGGACTCCCATTAGGCTGAGGGGTGGTCTTAAAATGGCAATGTACTGGTATTCTTATTGTACATTTAATGGAATTAGTAGATTGTGTCAGGGAAAGGATCTTAATGTCAATCCTTTGATTGGTTGGTTCGTTGGTTTTTAGATACACTCTTCTTGTTTGGTAAATGTTGCATGATGACAAAAAAGACCTAACTTTTGCTTGACTGGTTGGGGCAGTGGGGGTGAAGAGAATGGGGGAAGAGCCTGACATATTATTAAATATAAGATAATTTACAATGATAATCTATGAATGGTTTTATTTTAACCTATCAGAAAAGAAGAGTCTGTTTACAACTGCATGAGGACTGTGTTGGGTTTTTTAGATTTCCAAATAGAGATGTATAGCATATCTTTAAGAGACAAGTATGTTACTTTTTTATACTAGTCAGTTGAGTCTATTTCATCATGAAGATAGAAGGTCTTTGTATCTGATAATTCTTGGGCACAACTTGAGTTCTCTCGGCCCCACCTATCTCTTATTCCAACCCCTACTGTGGCAGCCAGTTCTGGGCACGCTCCATTTTCCTACAAACACAACCAGACAGGCACAGGCTTCCCCTTCTAGGGGTTGCTGTTGATGCTGAGGCAGAGACACAGTGGGAACCCACAGCATGCAACAAACTGGAAGGGCAGAGACAAACTTTTGATGGACTGGAGCCTATCAATAAATGATTTTCCTGCTTTTTGCCCTGGTTGTGTAGCCCTGAGTTTCACAAGGCAAATCACCAGTAAGGGAGTGAGTGAGCAGACAGGAATCCATCTTTGTGTTGGCTCTCCCCACTTCCCTGCTTTGCTCCCCTGTCCTTCACTCCTACTCTCTAAATCACACTCCTCTGTAAAGTACTTGAACTTAAGTGTTTGCTTGAGGCTTTGCTTTATGGGGAGCTCAGACGAAGACAGCCTCCAGTATACAATACTGTGGTTCTGATGATGATCCAATTCAGTGACTGCTGGGGGGGAAAATGCATGGAAGATAATATTACAGCCAAATGAGCAAAGCCAAAACCTGAGTTTGAGCACTTTGTTATGATTTTCGTGAAATACAGCAAAATGGAAAAATCCATAGGTAGTAGGAACTACTGAAACCAGAGAGTCAAATACTATCAGGGCTCTGCCCGCATCTCATCTGCTTTGTTTCTGCCTCTGTCTCTCTCAGTTTCATCTGCTTCTCTGGTTCACCTGGAAAGAGAGTGCCCAGGTGGGAGGTGGGGAGACTCTCAGCCCTTTTCCTGTTTCCATGGGGTGGCGTTGCTGTAACTAACACTCCTTCCATTTCTCTGCAGCCTGACTCCTCAAGTGCCCCCCCCCCCCAAAATGTGTGATTTATGTGATTTGTGAGTTTGGGGAAAGGGATTGGATAAATGTGGCTCAGCTATGTCCTTTCTCCTTTCCTTTTGAGATCAGTCAGCCCGCAGGGAGCACACATTTTCCACTCCTCCAAGCAATAAGTTTTAAAGGATTAGACACATGGAGGGAGCCAGCTCGCATGCAGCTGTGCCTGTGGCTGGGTGGGTAATTCTCTTTAATTTAGGGGTGGAGCATGAGCAGGACTGTGTGTTACACACTCTGCTTTGATCTCCAGGCTGGCTTTGATCAGTCATAAATATGATATCTTGATCTCTGATTATCTGAGTCCTGCATCTATTTCCCAATTGGTTCTGAGCTTAGGTGGATATGTTTTATATATCGATTCTCCTGAAACCCCACAGCCACCAACATCCCTCAGGCTTTTATATGTCACAGTCTTTATGCTCAAAGAGAGATGGTTTCAGAAGGTTAAGTCAATTGTAACATGGCATCTCCATCCCACTGGAGCTGTGCCGCCACTGTGGGCACAAGCCCTGTAGAGTCCAACAAGCGTCACCGAATTTCTGGGCAAGACTGGCTATCAGGGACAGTGCTTACAAGTGTGCATGGAATTCATACATGACACGACTGCTCCATCATCTAAAACATGCATCACCCAGTGTGTGAGGGAAACAGGTTACCCTATCAGAATCACCGCACTGAACCTGATGCCAAATCCTGAATATCTGAATTCACCTGATGGGTGAATAGCTTCACCCATCGGCCTAAGTGGATGACCTATGACTACTAAAGCATTTATGTTATGTGGGCTAAAAATCATAACATGGCTGACCCAATTGCAGCTGGAAAGATGGCAAGAGAGATGAGATACTTCTCAAAAGCTGAAGGGCTTTGAGGTCCCAGATTTAGACATGTTTGCTCCTACCTCAACCAGTTATCCCAAAGTTTTGTCTCTGTCCTGTCTCCCCACCATATCTTCATGTTGCTCTTCTTTGCCTCAGGGCATCTTAATAAAAAGAACAGAGGCTGATGTGAATTACAAAAGCTCTCTCCACTTCCACACAACAAACATCTGCTTCTACCCATCTCTTACCTTCTTTCCTTCTGTCTCAATGGGAAAGGTGCCCTTTCTCCACGTCATGCCATCTATGGGGTGTGACAATATAATGTTGGGCTTGGGAATCAGATGGCCTAGATGTCAATCTTGGCTCTACCATTTCCTTGGCTTATGACATCATCTTTCTGTGCGCCCCCGCCCCCCGCCCCAGCTCATCTGTCAAACCCAGCCAAAAATAGTGGTAACAACTGAGAGGGTGGATTTGAAGATTAAATGAAAGAATGGACACAGAGAACCTACCCCTGGGCCTGGTACAAAATAGGAATAGCAGTTTTCTCACCGTGCTGTGACCACCACCAACTTCCTGGTCACTAACCCAAAGGCTACTTTTCACCTTTATCTTCCTTGACCTTCCTGGGATGTCTGACATTGTTGATCTCTCTCTCTTTAACTGTCTCTTTTCTGTTGACTTCCATTTTACCACTTTCTCATGGTTTTCATGTTATACCTCTAATCATAGGCTCTCAATACCCATCAAAAATTTTCTTCCTCTGCCTGCCATTTCAACATCAAGGCTCTGCCTATGACCCTCTTCTCTCATTATTTCACATACTATCCCTTCACAATCTCACTTACATCTACATTCTTGGGTAATCCCTGAGGGTAGGTTTACATAAATTGCATTTCTAGCCCTAATTGCTCCCCTGAGCTCAGAGATAGTTAATGTATGGCCAGATGTACCCAGAGCTTAAATAGACTCAAGAGTGCTTTCATAAATGCAATAAAGGCAAGTATCTAATGGATTCATATTTTTAAAGATCCAGATATCCACCTGTATGTTCTACAGGCACCTTAGACATCTCCTGTGCAAAGCAAATTTATCGTATTCCTCACCCTACAAGTGGGTTCTATATCCCTCCGTCTGTATCACCTGCTCTGTCACCCTAACCAGAAACTTCTTCCTCCCTTTTACTCCTATTAAAACACTATTTGTCCTTAACAAGTCTTATCAGTCTACTTCCTAAAGCTCATTGGATTTATCTCTTCCTTTTGTCTCACATTATCCCAGCCAACCAAAACACCTGCACTTCAACAAGTGTGCTATCTCCCTCTTTTGTTCAAGCTCCTCTGTAGATTGGGATGCCCTTTTCTCTTTTGCACACTCCTACTCTTTCTTTGAGATTTAGCTGAGACCTTGTTTCCACGAAACCTCCTATACCTTCCCCAAGATCAAATTAGGAGCCCCTTGATTCTCTCTGTGGCAGGTACGCGGGTGCACTGTGCCGCATCCACTCAGCCTCCCTGGGGACAGCTGTACGTGCTGTGCCCACTCCTCACTTCAGATCATCCCTGAAGTGTCTCTGCACTTAACTGCTTTGCAGCTTTCTCTGAATCGACAGGAAGTTAACTGCTCAGCCTGGTTGCAGGAGCAACGTGGAAGTGTGGCAGAAGCTAATACCTGCAGAGCCAGCTCCCAATTAACAGGGGACAGGAATCAGTAGATCCTCCAAGCGCTGATCTCAGGTCCTTTCTATTCTGAGGGTCTCCAGTGGGATTGGACCCCAGGTCATCATTGCTCACCGCTGTCCCGTATTAGCTTTTCTCCTTCTTGCTCACTTTCCACACTTCCTCAACCCTGTTTCCTGGCATGACACCAAATAAACTACCTGTCCCAAATATTTTTCGTAGGCTCTGATTTAGTAGGGTGGGGGTACCCAAACTAAGACACGCTCTAAGAGTATCCAGTCTATCCCTCTGCCATCACATTCATTATATTACCATTGCTGCTTTACCTTAATCATCTTTGCATCGTTAATGCCCAGTGCCCTTATATAGAGCCTGGATTAAAATAGACATTATGTAAAATATGTAAAAGCAGATGGAGTCGGGGCGGGGCGGGGGGAGGCAGAGGAGAGAGGGGAGAGAGAGAGAGAGAGAGAGAAAGAGGAAAAAGAAATATGGAAGAAAGGGAGGAAGACAGACCCTTTGGCCAACATCGCTCTTCTTGGTGCTGATTAGTCCTACTGCTACACATTTCATTTTATGAAAGTACAAAATTTGAATAGCACATTGCCAATATAGAATATTGTTGAAAAATCACCCACAAAGTAAGACCCAGACACAGGGTGGGCTTTTTGTTTGTTTTGTTTTGTTTTTCATTCATGTTAAGGTGATTATGAGGCTAAGCCCCTCCTTGGAACTGTGATACACTGTCTCAGACTTGCTGTGAACAAAACAGAGCAATGGTTCTTTGGGGGATGCAATTCGAATAAAGTACCTGTGACACAGCGGTAAAGATGGAATCAACAGAGGCGACACCACTGAATGCTTTTCAACCTTCTCAGGATGTTTGTAAGCAAGATGGAGTATGGGAGACCAGAGCCAAAGTAGGCTGGGTTTAGAGGGTATAAAAAAAAAAAAAAAAAAAAAAAAAAAAAAAAAAAGCCCGATGAACCTTTTACTGGAATTTCACAGATGATTTCTTCACAACCACTTAAAGCTTGCTTTAAAGAGAGCAAGCTTCATTAGTGAATAATGTGATAACCTAGCATATAATTATTTATGAAGTTTTCACACTGGCACTTAAACACTTCCGAGATACTGGATGTGTGGCCTGGATGCACCGAGAGCTTTATTAGACTCAGGGTGCATCTACAAATGTAATAAAGGCAGATGTTTAATGGGTTCACATTTAAAAAAAAAACAACAAAAAACTCACTGCCAAGGCACTTGCAAATGCTCACTTGTTTCATACTACCCAAATACCAAATCTCAGGAGAAATAATGGTAATAGAGCATAAAAAAGTGGGCTAGAAGTTCTTGGTCTCTGAAGGGGAGTAGTGCCAGGAAATAAAATGGTAATTTAGGAGAAGTAAGAACTAGTCACAGCACATGCTTCTATTTCTTGTTTGATCTTTTTTTCCTTTTAATTTTTAATAATTTGTGACTTCGTTTTCCTTTCTTCTATTTTCATGTTTTTCATTCTGCCCTTCTTTCTCTAGTTCTTTCATTTATATTCAGAAAGTCGAGAGAGCCAGGGCTCCTTGGCACAAGCCTTTTCCTTTTAAAGAGATCTGTGAGGTTAACAGATATATTCCTTTCCTGGCCTATTTCACTGAAGCAGACTATCTGCAGAGAAGGATTTTCACACAAAATGAATGTTTTAAAAACTTAAAATACATCTATATTTGGATCTGTGATCTATAAACAGCAGGAAACCTGCAAGGTTCTAAAACCTGCTATTTTCCCTCTTATTATTTCTATTTTACAAAGCTTTGTGTGTCCCATCTTCAGAAGTGGTCTCAATTCTTCCAGTTCAAGAAGATTTACCTTAACATCGTGTGCAGCCTTTGGATTTCTCTGACTTTACCCACAGATGTCACCCCAGAAATGATGCATACCACTCAGCTCAATTTGCATCATTACACAAAAGGGACTCTCCTTGGAAACCTTTTATGTGCTTCTAAAACATAATAGCATTTCAAAGAAATGTGTTCTTTTTAAGATAATAACTGCAGTTAACTCCCCCACTAGATCTTGCTGAAGTATTTGACAATTAACCCAGCTTACCACTGGCTTGAAATGATTTGACAGTGATTTAACTCTTTGGGGAAATGCTTCTCTTTAACTTACTACTAAGCTTTTTTTTTTTTTTTTTTTTTTTTTTTTTTTTTTTTTTTTTTTTTTTTGCTTTGCTTTGCTTTTCAATGTGTTTTAGCACATTTAAATTTCATCTCTATTCTTCTACATGTATCCCTTGGAGTACAAATCCATTTTTAGTTATGTGTCTTTGTGGTTCTTGAAAACATACAGAATCATTGTGTTCTGGGCTAAATTGTGTGACACCCCCCTCCCTGGCAACTCATATGTCAAAGCTGTAACTTCCAATACTTCAGAATGTGACTGTATTTAGAGAAGGGTCTTCAAAGGGGTGATTAAGGTTGCATGAGGTCGTACAAGTGGGCCCTAATCCAATCTGACTGGTGCCCTTATAAGAAGAGGAAATTTGGACATACACCAAGACATGAGGGATGTGCACATGCAGAGGAAAGACCATGCAAGGGTACAGCAGGAAGGCAGCCATCTGCCAGCAAAGCCAAGAGGCCTCAGAGGAAACCAAACCTGCCAATACTTGATCAGGGACTCCAGACTCCAGAACTATGAGAAAATGCATTTCTATTGTTTAAGCCACCCAGTCTGTGGTATTCTGTTATGGCGGCCAGAGCAGACTAACACACATGGATTCCGAGTGATCTTTGCAGCTTTGGCCTGAAGCTCTTCAGTGTCAGGGAACATAACACTCACTCCTCACTACCTATTCTATTTAGGGCAGCCCTTGAGGAAAGTGTTCCCTCCTGTTCTGAGTAACTATGATTTCTTGCTATAATTCTACTGCTGAAGCAACGTCAGGATGCACAAAGGGCCATCCCCAAATCTTCACAGAAGCCCAGTGCTTTCCAAATGCCGTTATAATACATTGATTAAAAATGGCGTTAAGTTTTTGAATTGTCAGCCAGTGCCTCTGAACTCCTCTAACTATCCACACAGACTTAGTTGGTGAACTCAGACTCCTCAGTCTTTGCCTCATCCCTTAAGGCTGTCTGGTTCCTTCCTAATTGCCTCATTCTCTGCTGCCTTGACTACCATCTTTCTGGTCTCCCTGTCTATAGCTTTCAGTCATAACTGAGAGAGGTTATTTTATGAACATTACAGGGGTAAAAGATTCTGTGGGCTAATCACCCACCTTGACCATTTTTATTTGATGAGATTAAATCATGGTGAATAATGAAGCCTGCCTTAAAAAGAGAAATAAGACACCTGGAGGCAGTTTGGGAGCACCAAAGGGGAAAGACAAATGCTTTGTCTTACCCAGAATGTGTGTGTGTCACTATCCCCTGCCAACGATGGTCCACTCGGATCATAGCAGCCCAGTGATGATTTTAAATTGTATTTGCACAGCCATCTCTCTCCTTGGCTTCCTGTCTCAGTCAGGGTAAAATCTGAGTCCTTGAAATGTCACGCTCACGCCTGGCTCCCTGTAAGCTTTCTGACCAGTGTGGCTTCCTGCTCTCTTCAAATGCCTCAGGCTCCCACATTGTGGCTTTTGTTATTCCCTCAACTTGGAATTAATTTCTCCCGTGTATCTCTCTGAAATTTGCTGAGATGATACTTTTCATTTTTTCACCTTCCCCAGTTCCACCAGTAAGAAGAAGAATATTGATGATAATAACAATAGTAATAAAAACATTATCTTTCCTGCCATTGTTTAAAGTTCTACAAATGGTACCTCCACTCAGTGTGATTTAAACTGTGTAAAAGCAGTAGTTAAGGACACATGTTCTTTACTGTCTCACATGTACGACCCTGGGGAATTCACATGATGAAAAATGTTTCGAGGATACAGTTTGGGGGTCACTTACTTGCAAAACTGGTTCTAATTAGATATTTTTTTAAAGTTACATTTGATGAAAATACTCTGTATGATACTATAATGAATAGATACATGTTATTATGCAGTTGTCTAAACCCATAGGAGGTACAACAGCAAGAGTAAATCCCAGGCAAACTAAGGACTTTGGCGATCATGATGTGTCAGTGTAGATTCCTAAGTTGTAACCAATGTGCCACCCGTGGGGGATGTTGATAATGGGGGGGCTGTGCATGTGTGGGGGCAGTGGGTAGATGGGAAACCTCTCTAACCTCCCTTCAAATGTTCTATGAACCTAAAACTAACTCCAAAAATATTCTTCAAAAAGAGTTAGATTTGCAAGCTTTTGCATGGATCAATGTAAGGGAATGAATGAATTGGAACATCTGGACTGCTCAAGTATCCTTTTCTTTTCTTCCTGGATTTAGGTCAAAAATGTAATTCTTAGTTCACCCTCTTCTCACAGATTGGTCCTCGGGGAACATCTGAAATAGTCCTAATGGAGGCTGCACCTACTACATGTCTTGGGGTCCTCAAAGATTCATCCGAACCTGGCATAGTTACCTCTAAGGAACATTTGTTCTGTCTCATGTGTGCTTCTGTGGGCATTGGAAGGGAGCATGTATCACACTCTGCTGCAAGTTTGTCTTCAACTGTCTGCTTGACCTCACACACTCTGAGTGCTTTCTAGATGGGGTCGTTAAGATTTATTATAAAATTAGTACATGCTCAAAAACTCAAATAGTACAGAAGTGAAAAATCCCTTATATCTCTATCCCTTCACATCTACCCCCCCAAAGGTGTCCCCTGTTAAATTTTGGAATGCCTTTCTGAATTTCTCTATTTATAGACAAGCATATGTCTATACACAGCAGGCGTGATTTCAGGATACCACATTTAGGGGTGCAAAAATATAACTTAAAAAAATAACATCTTAAACAACAACAAACAAACAAATAACATCGTAAGCTTTGAGTATCAGTTCCATCAAGTGGCAGAAAATATTCGTCAACGCAAGGGAAATGCAGGCATTTCAAGGTTTTCTCAATCAAGTAAGGAGCTTCCTCTCTGCTTGCCTGCCTTGGATTGTTGTTCTAGATCACAGGGGGACGGAACAGAAGTTTTGCAGAAGAGATGGCCAGCCATCAGCCAGCTCTGAACACGCAGGCATTTACCATGTTACCCACCACGGTGCCCGGCTGCTGCCACCTATGAGTCCTCCATCTTGGCATCTGGTACACGCCAGGTAGCTGAAGCGGCAGCTGCTGATGGGGCTGTCTCTTGACAGCCAGAGGTCTCAACTGGCTGTTGATTTCTTGCAGGAAACCAGAGGCTGCTCCCTGGTCCCAGCCAGTGAGTGAAGCTGTCCCAGGCCCATCTGCCTGGCAGACCTTATACCTGCCTCTCCCCTGTTCTGTGTCCTGACACCAAAGAGAATTCTATAGGAGGCCTAGACAGGAGACTGGGCACTGCTCTTCCTTCTCGTTGCCCCCCACGCTGCGGGGCTCACGCCAAGGTGGGCAGTGTGCTGACTGACCCTCATCACTGTATGTTCCGGCCAGCTCTCCTCTCTGCTTCTCCTTTCTCTCTTGGAGTATTTTATCCAGTTTAAAGCAGGAAAATTGGCTCTTAAATCAACATTCATTTTTTCAAAACTATTGTTTAACCTATTGTCTCTGCCAAGAGTTCCAGAAGGTCTATTTTGAAACTAAAAAGCGAAGAATTGATTCTTTTGTTCTCTGTTCCATGTGGCCTCGCTCCCCTGAGGCCTGGGCTGCCCCAGTGCTGCCTGTGGTGGGTGGAGGGGCATGGCCTGGTGGTGATGACAGGGGGCGGGGTGCATCGTAAATATTTTGGAGGATTATCCCACCACACCTATAGATAGCCCTATTTTGCCCACAAGTACAATCCCTCCATTCTCACTGTTCTATAATTTGCTTTTTCCACTCAATGAAATACCAGGTATCTGTTTCCAAATCAGTACATGTATGTTTACCTCATACCTTTTCACATTTGCATCTATGTCATTGCCTCAATATATGCTATTGTTTATTAACTAGTCCACTGTTGATGGATATTTAAGTAATTCCAAGTTTTAGCTTTTCAAACGAAGCAACAATGAGCATACTTATAAATACATATCTGGTTATTTATATGAGATACCCATAGTATACTTTACTAGAAATAAAATTGCTCTATCACAGAACGTATCAATTTTACAGTTTGGTTCTTGTTGCCACACCGTCTCTAAAAATGTGTGCCAATTTACATTCCCACCAAAAGCATTTAAGAATGTTAATTCCCTACAACATTTACCAGCACTAGGCATTTGTTGAACTAGAGATTGTTCTTGGTTTCTTTGGGGATTCTTTTTTTGTGTAAATTGCTCATTAATTTCCTGAAACTATTTTCTTCTATTAAACATTCTTTTTTCTTATTGATTTGTACAAGGTCTTTATATGTGAAGGAAATTATGCCTTTGAATAGTTTTCTTTATTTGCTTTGTTTTTAACTCTGTTTATGTCTTTTTTTTCTATAAAAAGTTTATGTTTTGTTAGAGTAAAATCTATGAAATCTATCAAATCTGTACATTTCTGCCTTTCATGACACCAAGGAACAGCATATTCCATTCTCATAATAAATGAATATTAATTTATATACCACTATATTCCTCTTTTGTTTCTCCATTTTAGACTTTATTGGCATTTATTCAGGTGTAAGGCATAAGGTGTAGGTGGGGCTATAATGTTATCTTTTTCCAAATGTTTTGGTCCCACTTATTGAATATCATATATCTTGTATATTTCAGGAAGAAGTACTAAATTTGGTTATATATTAGAGTTTTTCTAATGTTTATGCATCTTTGAGAGAGAAAGAGACAGAGTGTGAGCCGAGAGAGAGGGAAGCACGGAATTCGAGGCAGGCTCCAGGCTCTGAGCTGCCAGCATAGAGCCCGATGCGAGACTCTAATCCACGAACGGGGAGATCATGAGCTGAGTCAAAGTTGGACGCTCAACCGACTGAGTCCCCCAAGTACCCCTATATAATCTAGTCTTAATAATTTTTGGAGTATCTAAAGTAATCAAGGTCAGTGTCTTCTCTTCCTCCTTTTTCCCAATATTTCAGATTATAATTTCTTCCAGAAGGTAGACAGAAGTAGTATTTGCTTTTATGTGTGTCTGGAGAGGAGAAGAGAGGAGACCAAACCTAATGATAGCACTTGCCTCTCCTTCCTCCCAAAGGACAGGAGCTCCTGTGAACGGATACAGATGGATGCTCCCCAGAAAGGTCCTGCTTGTCAAAGGTTCACAATTTCTGTTAGCAGTGTAAGGCTTATTGCTAAAGCCACAGGTGTTAGTAGTAACGTAGCAGGCTGTTCTGCTGGAAGGTTGCATGACTTCTACAGTGTCACAATTCTGAGCAAGTTATAGCCAAAATGCTTGCCCTGAAAATGCGGAAAATACACCCCTTGGAGTTCCGAGCCTAAAGCACCTTCCCTCCTCCTTGGCTTTCACTTTCTGAGCAGAGTAAACAGGTGGTGATGTCTTCTCACCTTTCTCAAGAGTGGGAGTGAGCCTTCGGCTTCTCTCCAAATTCCTTCACAGTGACCGTGAAACCCACAAACTTATCATGAACATAAATGTTACAGGGAATGTGTGAGGATAACAAATGCTAGCAGAATAGGGTGTGTGGGAGACCCCGCATGCTTGGGGATGGAGGGACAGGTTGCAATTCTAAATAGGGCCGTCAGAGTAGGCTTCCTCGAAAAGTGACATTTGAGCAAAGGTGTGTAAGAGGCAACGTTGTGAGTCATAAGGGCTTTTGAGTAAAGAACATTCCAAACAGAGGGAACAGCCCTTGTGAAGGTCCTCAGGTGGGACATGACTGGGCTTTAAGGTATAGCAACGAAGAGCAACATGAATGAGGAGAAAGTAGAAGGAGAAAAGGCCAGAGAGGTAAGGAGTAGGGGTAGGCACAGATCATGTGGGGCCTTGAAGGCCTACTTTCTTTTTTTTATTTAATGTGTATTTATTTATTTTGAGAGAGAGAGAGAGAGAGAGATTTAGAGCATGAGTGGGAGAGGGGCAGAGAGAGAGGGAGAGAGAGAATCCCAAGCAGGCTCCATGCTGTCAGTGTGGAACCCCACATGGGGCTCAAACTGGTGAACCCTGAGATCATGACCTGAGCAGAAATCAAGAGTCAGTCACTTAACCGACTGAGCCACCCAGGTGCCCCTTGAAAGCCTACTTTCAAATTATGGAGCCATCACGCCTAATTTTTTTAATTATTTTTTTTCATAGTCCAAAAGACTATTAAAAACCCATCCTTCTCGCACTAAAATGGTTCATTTAAGTAACTCATGGAGAGTCAATCAAATTGGGAATTAATGTTATCCAATACAAAATAGGATGGGTATTTACAGTGAAATAATCCAATGTTAAACTATTAAATAAATATACTATTGAGTAAACTAAACATATCCAGATGAAGAAGTTTGTTATATCATAACCTCACTAAATTAAACCTATTTAAATGAAACTACTTTTCAAAACCAAAAATAGTATTAAGGGTGGAGGAGGAAAAAAGGTGGGCAAGATAGAAATATGCATGTATATGGCTTTTTCTTAACTTCTTTCTCAAAGAACAAACAAGTAAATTAAAACAGAAACAATATAATGACAGGGAAAAAGTGCCTGATTGAATTGTGTCACTTCCCTGGCAATATTTATTTGCTTATTATTTGAAGAGTCCCCATTGTCTCAAATGAGAGATCAGAACCAGGGATCAGGCTGGTATAAATGCTGCTGGCTCTTTTGTTTTCAATCACTTGGTAGATATAAATGCATGACTTCCCTCATGCCCAGGTTTCCTGTTTAGCAAAGTAAAATAAATGAACAAACAAACAAACAAACAAACTGCTCCCTTGCTCACTTGCTCACTCACTCCCTCTGGGGCAAAGTGCTTAAGCATTGATAGCCTAAATTTTTTTGGTGAAAGATTTGTAAAAAGGTTGTTTATATTAAATTATGAATCTTTCTGATGATCAATGCTGACTTAATTTGCTCAGCAAATAGTTCTCAAATAATGAGGTAGGTGGAAGAAGAAGACCATGTGAAGAGTCTGAGAGAGTGGTTGAACAGGTAAGGGAACAGAGAAGTATCAGAGAACCAAAGCAAGGGGAAATTTCAGGAGGTAGCAAATGTCCATCAGCTATTGCAAAGAGATTATGTTAATGCTATCAACTTCTGACAGATTGGCATTTAAGAGTTCATTGGTGACTTAATTAAGATTGGGTCCATCGTGTGTGGTGTTTATAAACACTCTAACATGTGTTTCATCATTGTACTAAGCCCTGTCTGTTGAAATACCTAGAGTGGTTTCTGTGTTCCTGATTTGGCTCTCATTAATACACAAGGTACAACAGCTAGGTCATGACTGAAGTTTGAATTCACTGGGTAGGTGGAGATAGGTGGTGCTTACTATCCCTGCCCGCCTCTATGTGCATCACTGACTTTTACAGAAGCCAAGAGACTCCTGCGGAGACATGAAATCTCGCTTCTACCTGCCTTGTAGACACAGATGTCAACACATGGAGAACTGATGTGTGGGTGGGTTATGAGGGTAGAGGTTGTGATGAGAGGTGATAAATTACTAGAAGAATATGGACCCTGTGGCAGAGAGTCCACCATAAAAACGGAGTCAGGTGCCATGAGGAAGAGACTCTGAGAGTCAAAAGAGAGTAATGGCCACAACATGAGTGAGTCTCAACCAAGTCGGATAATTTGGGCCCTGAGGGGGAAAAAAAGCTGTGTGTAAACCAAAAGAGGGAATTTAACAAACTCTGGAACACTTCTACACCCAAATAATCTACTGTAAGATCCCTTTAACACACCTCACTTAGGTGGAAGAGAGCTGCCACTCACTCAAACACACCAGTTTCTTATAACATGTGAGCTTTGAGGAGATGTGCACCTCAGGAGGGCAAGGGCAATGTCATCTGCAGAACCTGACAATAAGCAAAGGTGACAACACCTTGGACTGACTACACCTCCCAAGAAGTACCTTCTGGGGACCATCCCAAAACTTTGGGAGACCTGAGAAGAATCAATGTAACTTAGGTTACAAAGAGAAGACAATGTAATTGACTCTATCTCAGACTTCTGGAAATGAAAGATTTTTTGAGACTTGAAACAATAGGATAATTATCTGTTTTATATCATGGCAGTTTTATATTTGGAATTTTCACCTAGGTTTAAAAATGAGTGTACAAATTGCTGATGATAGTCTCTACTCACTTTTCATATCAGTTATTGTAGATCCTTCCTTATTTCACATTTTTAAAAAATGCTTATTCATTTTGAGAGAGAGCTAGAGGGAGAAGGTAAGTGGGGAAGGGAAAGAGAGAGAGAACCCCAAGCAGGTTCCACACTGTCAGCACAGAGCGCCATGTGGGACTTGAACCCACTTGAACCATGTGATCATAACCTGAGCCAAAATCAGGAGTTGGATGCCTATTTGACTGAGCCACCCAGGCTTCCCCTTATTTTAGATTTTTAAATTTGATTTCTCTCTCTTTTGGCCTAGTTTTGCTAGTTGTTGAACAATTTTGGTAACACACAAAAAAAACCCACTCTTGCTTCAGTCTATCAATAAAATTGCTTTCTAATTTCTCAATATGATGTCTTTATTTTTTTATAAAACCAATATTTTTCCCCCATCTCTGCTTTGTTTTTCTGTTTTTCCAAATACTTTTGGTATAGAAAAATAAGGAAATTAATATTTATTGAGCTCTCTACTACGTACCAAGTTTTAGTATACATCAAGATTATGTTTCCCTTAGTGTTATTTTCATACTTTAAATTTGGTTCAGAAATAGTTTTCACACTGTTCTCCTTTTGTGTCCTGGATTTCATAACAATAATACTTTACTTAAGGTACTTAATTACTATTGCTATGATAGTCATCTAAGTCACTTAAGTTTATTGTTCCTCCAGATAACCCCAATGTTCTGTAGTTTGTTTTGTAGATGCAGTTTGTGTTAAAATATGCCTTCAGGCTCTACGTTTGCCAAATATTTTGTCTGCCTTAAACCAAAACAAACAACAACTAAAAGCCCTAAGAAATTAACTAATATATATATATTAAAGTGAATTATAATGGATTTGTAGTGAGAATCTAGTGTTTTTAAGAGATTCATGGCAGTTTTATTCTTAGGACTTGCTTATATTCTATTACATAAATTCAAACATCTTTTACTCTGAATCTTTGAATGATAGCTTTCTCTCCTCTTTATCTATTACCATTAAATGTCACATGTCTCTATAGCTCAAGAATTTGACAAGTAGATACCCAGGAATAATTCTCCAGATATTCAAGATACTCAGAGACTCAGATATTCTTGCTCTTTCAAAACTGAGGACGAGTTAGTTTCGGTGATTTCTTTCCGTATGATCTCTGTGATAATTTTCTCCTCTTTTTCTCTGGCAACACTATTCACAGATTGAATTGGCGAGATGTTTCTTTAGGTCAATAGGTTTCTTTTGAACTGCTTTAAATGTTAAAATCATCTCTCTTAGAATTTGATTTTCTATAACTGCTGAACTTTTAAAGATACCTACTGCTGTCTTAGTGGGCTTAGGCCCACTAAGAGGTGGCCCCTATGTTGTTCATTTTTTCCTCACAGGTTAATTCAGTAGAGTTCCCAATGGCCAAGTGACAGTCTCACCTTCCATTTCAATAGAAGAAATGTAGTTGTAGGTTTTGAAGAGAGTATTACTTCCTTGAGAACCATGACCTTAAACCAGCAGAACCTAAAGTTGCAGGGATGGGAGGCAAACATTTGTGGGTCCTTACACATGATAGTGAAAGGATAGATCCCCATCCCCAAACCTTGATTCCTGGGCTGGGCATTCTGGCTCTGGGAGACACACTGCTGTATATTGATCACTTTGATCATGGATTCAAAGCATGTACTCCATCCTATAGGGCCACACTCCAACCTTGTACCATATCAGCATTCCCTAGGGGCATTTAGATGATGCAGACTTGGGAAGATCAGTGAATTCCATGGACATGAACCCATTGTATCACTCCTTTTGCTGTAAAATTATTTTCTTGGTCAGAGGCAATTGCAAAATTGATTATTTTCATTCAACTCCCCAATGAACCCAAGTTCATTTTGTAATATGCCATAAACTATGATTCTAATTGCTCATTTATAGTTTACCAGAGAAAATTGCCTCATTTATACTCAATCTCTGTTTCCTCTTCGTCATTGTGTCAAAACAAAACAAAACAAAAAGATAAAGGAGATGACAAAGAAATGTGAAATGCTCTGATTAATTTTATTATTATGAGAGTATTGGTCTTTGTTCCAATTAGTAGTGTGAAATCTACTTGTTTGCCTAAAATATATTAAATAAATTAGCTAAGTAATCCTCAAAGTATTCAAAAGTAAAAACCTTAAGCAAAAAATTCTAGGGACATCTGGGTAGCTGTGTTGGTTAAGGGTCCAACTCTTGGTTTTGGATCAGGTCCTGATCTCATGGTTCATGAGTTTGAGCCCTGCATCAGGCTCTGCACTGACGCATAGAGCCTGTTTGGGATTCTCTCTCTTTCTCTCTCTCTCTCTCTCTCTCTCTGCCTTTCCCCTGCTTATTCTCTCTCAAAATAAATAAATAAGTAAATAAATAAATAAATAAACTTTAAAAAACTTTAAAAAAAAAGGAAGGTTCATCTTAAAAAAAATTCTTAAAAGGAGCTTCAACTTTTTGGTATATTATGAAATGGATACTTAATGAATATAAAATTTTAGTACATGATTTATTGGGTAAATTAATATTAGTTATATTGATTGATTATATGTGATATAATAAGTTTATAGATTTTATATATATAGAAATAGATTTGGTTTTATTAATTGTATTGATGTGGATAGATATTTAGAATTTTTCTTGAATTAATAAAACCCTGCTAATAGTTTACTGTGCAACCTTCCAAGCTTTTTTGTATGCATGTCTATATGTACACACAGAGGTTTTTTTGTTGTTTGTTTTAAATGTGGCACCATACTGTATATATTGTCCCATTAGTTGCCTTTAAATATACTAGGTACATCTTTGCATGTTAATGTCTATGAATGGATGTAGTCAAATGGTTTTAGGAACTGATTTTATATATCAACTGAGGGAGAATTAACATTATATAACATTTATATAAATAACTTATAATAACATAAATATTTAAATATATAATATTTTTAAGTCTTACCATGAAGGAATTAGATATATCCATATCTTCTTAACTGCCCCTTATAGTCTTCTTCATATAAATCTTAATTGTTTCTATTTACCCTAGGTATTTTATGTCTTTTGTTACCATTATGAATAGGATTTTTAAAAACGTTTATTTATTTATTTATTTATTTATTTATTTATTGAGAGAGAGAGAGGCAGAGAGAAAGAGAGACAGAGAATACCAAGCAGGCTCCACGCTGTCAGCGCAGAGCCCAACACAGGTCTCAACCCCACGAATTGTGAGATCATGACCTGAGATGAAATCAAAAGTCAGACACTTAGCCGACTGAGCCACCCGCATGCCCCATGAATAGATTTTTTTAAAAAAACAACTGATTATTGCTATTGATTTCTGTAAAAGAGTGTCTGTAGCAGTAATAGTGAACATTTTCTGTCTTGCTCTCTTGGCTTTAATGGATAAATATTAAGTGTGATTTTTGCTGTTGTTTCTGATTGATGCCGTTTTACAAGTTGGGCAGTTTCCCTCCTTTCCTAGCTTATGCAGAGTGTTGCTGGGAATGGGTGTTGAAGTTTATCAAACAGTTATTGAGCACATCAATTTTGGGATGATTTTTTGAACATTTCTCTCAAGAAATTTGATTGTGAAAATCTAACATCCGATTCAATCATTATCTTTTGGATCTTTATACTAATGTGCAATTGACAGTTGTAAAATTGTTATATTTATTGAAGAAGCCCTTTAACATCATTCTGATAAATCTTAAGGTTAGAGCTAGTTATGTATTAGTAACACCTGATTTGTATATTGTGCTTACTGTTTGAATTAATTCTACCGAATTGATGTATGGAAGTCAACCAAGCCTTACAGAAGTCAAGCATAGAATGGAAAGCATAGTAATATGGAATTAAGAGAGATTGTTTTTATGTTTCTTCCAACAAATGGTAAAGCCATTTATAAATTCATGCACAAACTAAGAACAGCCTTATGATCTTTACAGAGCATCTGCCAAAGTAAATTATAAATACCTCAGTTAAACTTTGAAATTATATTGGAAAATAGCATAGTTATGCAGTATGGCTGACAAATGACAAAGATGAAAAATCACTAAACATGTTTAAATACTTCTAAACTATATATGAATAAAAGACAAGCTCTAACTCAACATCCAGGGAGAATGAAGTGAAAGGTGCATGTGTAGAGAATAGTTAGGGGGACTGAACAAGGTAGTCTTCAAATGCTGGTCCCCTACGAATGCCAGTTCATCCCCTTATCTTCTGGCCTACAGAATCTCTCTGGGATGGATTTCTGACTGTTCAGGGCCATGAGAGGCTTGAGCTGGACAGCCCTAAGCAGAGAGTCTTCTGCAGAATATTTCTTGCAGCCCTGACCAGCCAGACACACGGCTTGATGCTCTGAGGACAGTACAGACACAGCAGTGAAAAGTGTGGGGACTGTTGCTCCATAGCCTTTCTCACTCCACCCGGAATATTTTTGGATCATGTGAGACTATGACATCCATTTGACTGAAATCCTTTGGTAAACCTATTAAAAACCACACTACTAAAACCAGGTGGACATTGAGTTCTTCTTCCTTATTGCAGTGTCTATAAAGTGCCAAAGTCAACAAACTTGTATCAAAAAACTACTACAAAAAGTGTATATTTTAAATTATAGTATGATTTTTCTACATTTGACAACATTTTTATCTTCTCAAAATAAAGTTGTCTCTTTCTAAATATCTTGTTATTAAGTGATAGTGATAGTAGATAGTGTCTTTCTGCACAATTGGTTATTTATTCAAAGTAATGATCAGTACTAAAATGAAGACAGATGCGGTACCATGTGAGTTTGTAAAGAGGGACCAACCTGAGTTCAGGGGTCAGGGAAGGCAGTCTCAAGGAAATGGCACATCCACTGGCCTCATTTAGGTGGGATCTATGAAATCAAATTCCATTTACCACCTAAATGATGGTTATTAGAATTAAGTATGTCAACACAGTACCCCACAAGCAGTATTTTTGCTCATTTCCCATCCCAGGTGGCAAATGGTGGACCCAATCCTCCAGAAGCTGGAGGCAAACATGAAAATATAAGTTAGCTCTGCAAAGAGAAAAGAGAATTAGGTTTTAGATGTTCTCTAGACTTGAAATATGTTCTTTCCTTCTCTTTCTTGGTGTTCTTCTCTCCTAACCCCCTTAGTTCTAACTTCTCCTTATGATCTATCTGCTTCTTTCTTCTTTTTTTCTTGTTCTGTCTAAGACAAGGATCTTAGAGAAAAAGACACTAATGGAAAAATAAATGTCCAAATCATCAAGGGTAATGGATTCAGAATATTGTAACGGTAAACTACGATAGCAGTTGAACAGATTATACAGACAGTTGGTAGTGACAACTTGTCTTCATTGTAGAGATCTTTTCTTTGGGAGCTCAGCTGCAGAACTCAGGCTGGGTATTATTCATAGGACAGCAGTAAGGGAAAAATAGAGGAAGTGAGATGCCTGTGCTATTTGCCTTTATTGAAACTGTCTAAAAGAAGCTAATGTTGTTCTCTGGTGCCATGTTTATTAACTCTCCCTGGACTGATACGGGATCACATCTCACTTCACTACATCCTCCAACTTACATATTTCTGAATAATAACTGCCATTTGGCCTTTATGTCCCCAGAGAACAAAAGTCATAAACAGACATGAATCTATGTTGCCAACTGAATGGAAGGCAAAATTGGTTTGTTCTTAAAATACCTTCATTTGGCAGGGCACTTGGGTGGCTCAGTCTGTTAGGCATCCAACTTCGGCTCAGGTCATGATCTCGCAGTTCGTGGTTTGAAGCCCTGCATTGGGCTCTGTGCTGACAGCTCAGAGTTGGAGCCTGCTTCAGATTCTGTGTCTCCCTCTCTCTCTGTTCCTCCCCCACTCATACTCTGTCTCTGTCTCTGTCTCTCTCTCTCTCTCAAAACTAAATAAAAGCTTAAAAAATTTTTGTAAAAAAGAATACTTTCATTTGGCAAACTAAAATAATAAACACCTCTCTTGAATGATATTCTTGATTGAAAACAAAAATATTCACTCCAGCTAATCTAAGTACAAAGGGATTTATTAAGTTATATAGACAGCTTGTCCTGAAGCCTAAACAGGTGAACTCTAGCTCGAACTCCCAGAACCACTTTGCAGAACTGGCCTCCCAAATGAACTGCTGCTTCTCTCAGGATCAGGAATCCAGTCAGGCACCACCACCATCACAAGCTGCTGACACGGACCACACTGCCTAGTTGGAACCAACCCTCTGAACGAGCCTGGATCAAAGTCTTCTGGGGATATGTCTTATCAGTCTAAAGTCTGAAGCCTAGAGAACAGAGACGCTGGGAAATGGAGCTTTATGGACTTTGGGAGGGAAAGTATACAATTATCACACTGTGGAAAGGTTATTCAAAAGATTTGGGGCAGCTATGAATGAGTGCTCTTCACTTTAACATCCTCCTATTGATCTCTCAACTAAAAATTTCTCTCATTTATGAAATTCCAGAGTCTGGGAACTCTGGTGAGCAAATAATAATCTAAAAAGGGAGCATGGGTGAAGCTTAATTATTGAAGACCTCAGATACCACATGATAGAACTTGAACTTGATTTGGTGAGCAATAGTGTGCCATTGAAGGAGCAAAGTAATTTCACTGGAATATATATGTATGTCCACAGACAAAATTGAAATTCTGTCTTCTAGTCAGGTTTTTCCCTTTATCTAATTTTGTCTGTCTTGCCCGCATGTTACCTACTGCTGGCCATATGCAGTAGTAGTAAAATTCCATGTGATCGTTATAGGTCACCCTCAGATAAACAGTCTTGGTGTGTGAGAATTTTGACCTTGTAATTGTTAATTCCATATGCTTCTGGATTGGTTGCTCTGGGTCATGCACCTTGTTATAAATATTCCTTACCATTTTCCTATCTTCGCCAACATCTTAGAGACAATCCAGGATCAAGGAAGGAGCCAGGGTAGTATTCAACTGTGGGAATACCTGGGGCTTATCACTGGTCTCTTTGAACCTGCTCCTGTAAGTTCTCAAGGTGGGTCTAGTTACAGACCTCTGCTCTCTATAATTAAGAGGAGAGCTAGTCAGAGAAGTAAGCAACAAGGCCAGTCTTGGTTGTCCATATGATTTGACATCAGGATTCATGGAGGTCCTCATGGGTGTTAGGTCAACCTAGATTGTGGGCATGGATTTCAGGGTCCCAGTGTGATAAAGCCCATCAGTGATCAGATACAAAAGAATAGACAGACTTGCCACGTAGCAAAAAGTAATTTCTTCTTAGGGAGAAGCAAGACTAATTAGACCATGGAAAAAACTAGCCATCAATAATATTACTAAAAAAGACCCTGTATTTGAAAGTCTTGCCTATGAGGAGCCAGGCTGGTACAGAAACTGCAGGATGTCTTTGGCAGAGTGGCACTGGGTGTTACAAATGCACAGAGAGCTGTTTCCCAGGAAACGATCTTAGCCTTAGACATCACCACAGGAGACAAGGATCCAGAGAGGTGATGGCTCGAGATCTTAGTGGTCAGGCTGTCCCGTGTGAAAGGGGGAAGAATGCATATCTGGGTCCAACCGCTTTTCAAGATGAGACCTGGAAGAGAAGCAGTGGCACTTAACTGCTCTGCGGTCAGGGCTAGTGACTGGACTGCGCATGGTTTCTAGAGGGGGAAGGATGATCTCAGAGAGGAAACTGGAATCCCTGCTGAAGAGACGTCTCAGGTCCCTCGAAAGATGAAAGGTGGCCTCTGAGTTCTGTGGCTTGAGAGTTATGGCAAGATCATATGGGGACCCTGAGAAGCTGAGTCCCTCCATTTCATGGATCCTGGGTGGATAACTCATGGACAAAGACATAGATGAGCAGCAGCCTCTTGAAGATATAGGTAGGGTTCTTCAGCTGTTGTACCGATCTCCTCCACTCTGACTTACCATTGATGTGACTTAGCAAAAATCAAAGGAATGTTGGCTCTTGATCACCTTTCCTCCCTCCCTGCACTGGCAGTGGAGTGTGGTGGGGGTGAATGCCCATACGCACATACACTCTGCATGTTGTATCAAAGCACACAGTGTTTAGAGCACCCCACTATGTCAAGAAAAGCCATAAAGTTCTAGCCCAGGCTGGCGTGTTCTTTCTTTAACAGTGTTCAGCTCTTACTACTTTGCCTTAGGGTTCTCTCTCCCTCAGGGATGTTAGGGTTGACAGGCAAGAGGGTCCTTTCCTGACCTGAGAAGGCCACAGGTGAGCAACCTAAGCCAAGCAATGTCATACAGTATTGAAGAGCATGGGCTTTGGAGCTAGGTTGCTTGGGTGAAATCCCAGCTCTGCTCCTTGCTAGGTGTGTGACCTCTCAGTGCTGTATTTTCCTCATCTGGAAAGTAAAGAAGTAGCAGTACCTTGCTCTAGGGTTGCTTGGGGTTGAGATGAGGGCATATGTGTAAAACTTTTATAACAGCCTCTGGCTCATAGCAGCTGCTATACAAGTGTTAGCTGGTAAGCCTTGGGGTAAAGTCTTTATTCGACAATAATTTATTGAGCATCTACTACATGTCAGGCACTTAAATACTGGGAAGAAAGCAATGAACAGGACCAGGTGTGTGTTTGTCCAATGCTTACATTCTGGAAGGGAGACAGTTAGTAAACAAATGAACAAATAAAGTAATCGGCAGTGATAAGTGCTATGAAGACTATAAAACAGGGTGAATGATTGAGAGAGACTGAGAAGGTACTTACACACCCTTATGTTCATTGAAGCATTATTTACAATAGCCAAGATATGGAAACAACCTAAGTGTCCATCACTAAATGAATGGATAAAGAGGATGTGAGATATATGTGATGGAATATTACTAGGCCCTAGTAATAGGCTTTAGGAAAGAGTAAAATCTTGCCATTTGCAGCAATATGGATAGACCTAGAGAGTATTATGCTAAGTGAAATAAGTCAGAGAAAGACAAATACCATATGATTTTACTTATAGATGGAGTATAAAGACAAATGAACAAACAAAACCAAAGCAGACTCATAGATCCAGGAAACTGTCAGTTACCAGATATGAGAGACATTTGGGGGTGGGTAGGCGAAATAGGCAAAGGGGATTGAGAGGTATAAACTTCCAGTTGTCAAACAAATGAGTCATGGAAATGTAATGTACAGCAGAGGGTACATAGTCAATAATATTGTAATAACTTTGTGTGATGACAGATGGTAACTAGACTTATTGTGGGGACTATTTCATAACGTATAAAAATATCAAATCTCTATGATATAAACCTGAAACTAAAAGAATATTGTATGTTAACTATACTTCAATTAAAAAAATGCCAAGACAGGACATGACATGTTTGGGGAACGAGAAGGGCGGTATAACTGGGGTACAGAGAATGAAGTGAAAGTGGTATGACATCAGATCAGAAAAGTAGGCAGGTGACAGTAAAAGGACCCTGAGAATTTTGGAATTTCAGATATCTTCGGAGTAGCCATAACCATTAGTAAATGCTAAGCAGATAACTGACATGACTTGATTTATGCTGTAAAAAAACCCAAAAACATTCTGTCTGTTGTATTGAATGTGGATTGTACAGGAGGGGTAATAGTGGAAGCAGGGAGGCCCGTTGAGAGACCAGCACGATAATCAGTAAGAGATTGTGGTGGTTCACACGAAAGGAAAGTAGGGACAGCTAGAAATGGATAGATCAATTTTGGAGGAAAAGCTGACAGAACTTGCTGATGGACTGGATATTGGAGTTAGGGGGAAAAGAGGACTCATTTTAGGCCTTTTATTTGAGCTACTGTGTGAATATTGGTATTTTTTACTGGTATGAGAGAGAAGCAGTTTATAGGTGAAAGCTATTTTGGATATATTAAACCTAATGCACATATTAGATACCTAAATGGAGATGTCAAGTATGTAGGTGGGTGTATAAGAACAGAGCTTGGGGAAGAGTCAGCTTGGAAATATAAATACAGATGTCCTCTGCATATAATTTAAAAGTCAAGGCATGAGACCCAACAAAAGCACCTGGGAAGAAGGTATAGATAGAGAAGAGAAAGAGGCCTAAAACTGAGCCTTGGGACTCATCTCATTCAGAGTTTGAGCTAAAAAGGAGGAGCCAGCCAAGGAGATTGAGAAAGAATGCCCAGTGAGGTGGGAAGAAAAGGAAACGAGGGTAGTTTCATGGTTCTCTGTAAACATAGAAGTCAAGAGAAGGAAGTATTTTAAAAAGTAGGGTGTAATCAACTGTGTTGAAAGGTCAAGTATTGTTGAAAAGCTAAGTGAGGTGAGGACCGAAAAGTGTCCATTGGATTTGGTAACATGGACGATGACGGTGAGCTTGACAAGACCAGCTTCTGTCGTGGGGGAAAGACAGACAGCTGGATTAGAAATGGGTTAAGGAGAGGTGAGGAAACAGGGACTATTTTCTTTGGACTGTTCTTTCCTCACCATTAGAGTAGCAAGGGAAGAAGGCCTTTGACTCTAGACCTGCCTTAGCCCACCGAAACTTAGCAAAGGACCTCATCACAGTTTGGGACAAAGCTTCATAGTAATTCAGAGGCACACTGCTCCTTTTCACCCTTTTTTTTTTTTTTTAATCTCTGAAGAAGCTTCGGGGAGGGCTGGCCATGGTGGGGCAGGATAATTGGTCTGTTTTTCTCTCTGTTCACTGAGAAACCTAACCTATGCCTATCCTCAATACTGACATCAAAACATTAGAATATTAATATCATAAATCACCACTTCATTTTTTTGGAGTATAAGCGTTTAATGCTAATGACCCTTGACCTTCAATCCCGGCTTTTGGAAAGCTTTTAATCTTGTTAATGATATGCTTAAACAAATTAAACAACATGACTAATTCTGCGGCCTAGTCACTGACTGATTCCAACAGGAAATTTCTCTTCAGGAAAGTTCACTCTGAAGGTAGATTCATCTGATGTCTAGTCATAGACAGGGTATTTTTTTAGATTGTGAGGCAAGAATATCATATTCTAATAATAGGCCAGTCGAACCTGCAATTGTTTGTTCATTTTGATTTCTTTATTCAAAGCAGTGTGCTTTAAAAAATGAAATTATAAGAATCTTGTGTTTGAAATAAGTTTCCAACCTCATCCTTCACCCGCTCTCCAAAGGGTAAAGCCTGTTCCAGCATGTATTTCTTACTCTGCCCTGGAGGAGACTGTTAATTTCTAGATCTTCAAAGATGCCAGACTGGTTAGTCAGATGATTTCTAAGCCTGTTCAAAATGGCTCCCTCCCCCTTCAATCATCATTCCTGTGATTCTCCACTCCTTCAGCCTTTATTCAAAAAAGAAATTAGAGAAGAGAAGTAGATATTTTAAAATGGTACCTGTGCCCTCTAGGTTTGAAGACATAATATCAGGGTGTTCGAGATGGAAGATAGTAAATTGTGATAATCCAACCTCCGTTGCCTTCTAGGAGTTAAAAGGATTAATTAGTCAATCAACTGATGTGCTCACTGCTTGCTATTATTACTGTGTTAAAGATGTGAACCCATAAAGTCTTTGCCGCTGTATTAAGCCCTTCATGATCCATCATATGCTCACTTCTTCAGTGTCATCTCACATTCACTGCCTCATGCTATAGTTAACAATAATATTACCATTCTTTTCAGAACTTGAAAGAACCAGCAGAGCTCTCTTTTACCTCTAGACTTTTATAAAGAGTTCCTTTTCCCCCACAGGACGGCTTCCTGCCTCACAGCCCCTCCCTATCCAACGTGGTCTAGCTAATTCATAAGAGTTAAGTCTCACTTTCCATGTCACTTCCTCCAGGAAGCCTCCCTTGATGACTCAGGATGGCTTTGCGCATCGCTTCTATGTGCTCCAGTACTCCCTGCATCGTGGCGCTTACCACACTATTTTATAAAAGTACAGATGTCTCCCTGGTACCAGGCCTCAGGTGTAGTAAGTTCTCAACACATATTTGTTGAATGAATGAATGAGTGAATGAATGCGTGCATGCATGGAATAACCATGATTTAAAAAACATTTTTCTTTAACGCATTCAAACACATTGCACTGGTAAATAAGACACGAAATGAACTGTAACTTTAACTTCAGTCTAACAGTTTGTAAAGTTCTAAAAGTTCCACACCTTGTGACCAGAGACACTTACCTAATGAGAACTGTTTAACATGATTCTGAACAAGCCAATGTTAATGATTTGCACAAAGTAAGTGTTCAATGAACTCTTATTGGTAAAGAAATTAAAACGTAAGGTATTGATACACTTCCTTGGTGACACAAAAAGCAGAGGTGTCATTAAATGATTTTCACATCAGATTTAGGGGCCCAAGATATCCTCCCTGACTTGCTGCAGGGCACATGGCCCCCATCCCCATGAAGATTAAATGCAAACAGCCCCAGTCCTCAAGCTCCAGTTTCCACCCTTTCCCTACACCTTTGGCCACCATCCTTGTGATTCCCAGACTGCTGCCAGCCTCACAGGAGCGGGGCCAGGTAAGGGGGAGAGGCGGGACTGGGCAGACAGAATGGCAGGTACTTTGCTCTGGGCTTGGGTGCAACTGGGACCCACTTGTGGCAGAGACGTAAGGCAACGCCAGCTGGGTCAGGAAAGGCTCCCGAGCTCCCATTCCATTATCTGCTTGTGATTCTACAGGTCCCTTTCTGGACTAAAAAGGCTAGAGTTGGAAAGGTGGAGGAGAGGAAGGGGCACCCAAGGTAGACTGGCCAGGTCCCTGGCAGGGTGGAAAGGTGGTGGAGCCGGAGACAGAGTCAACGCAGTGTCTAGGAAAGTGGGCCTGATGTGCAAGAGTCTGGGAAAAGGACCAAGAATGGACCCAGCCAGTCTAAGACCTTTGTACTGCGGGCAGTTGCTGTACCCTGGCGTGACAGGAAAGAAATACACACTTTAGACCTGGATTCCAGTCAGCTCATAACAGTCAACATTTATGGCGTGTTTTTCTTCCTTGACTCCTTTATTCTTGGCTCTGAAGAAGCAGGGTTTCAGAAGCCTTATTCCTCAACCTGTGCATCAGACCTTTTCCCAGGAATTAGTCTCTCTCTCTCTGGCATTCCATCATTTCCCCTGGACTAATTCCTGCCCACTCTATAAACAGTTGTTTATTTCCCCATGCTGTAAAATGGCGCTAACTTCCCCCAGCAAAATTCTTGAGGTGTATGTAGTCCATGGTCCTTGTTGGTCCTTCCTCTGTATCTCTGTTTCTTGATCCTTCTTCCACCTCTTTCATGGGACCTTTACATGGTGAGAATTCCACATGCCAGCTCTATAGCTCTGACAAGTTCTGTGACCTCAGGCAAATTGCTCAATCCCTGAACGTTACTCTCCTCATCTGTAAAATGGGGCTGATGACAATTACCTCATGTTGTTGTTGTGATGATCAAAGCCAAGTGTCACGTACCTAAAAGGCACTTTTAAAAACCTGTTATGTGCAAACTTTTGAAAAATCTATGGTTTTCTCATTCCGGTAGCTGCTGATGTCAAAGACTGTATGACATCCCCCATGAAGGAATGAAAGACAATGTTCCCCATCTAATCTAGGTGACGTAGATTTAGAAAAGTAGTTTTCCCCTTATTTCTTTTCCTTTTCAGCTGGAACTTTCACGTGTGTAAAAAGAACCTATACTATACCAGACATTTTTAGTACAGGATTTCCCTTGTCCCTTAAACAGTACTGAGAAATTGGTATTATTATGCTCCTTTCACAATGGAGGAAACAATTTGCCCAAGGTCTCCAGTTAGTAAGTAGAAGACCAGGAGTTTGAGCACAGTTCTCTTTAACAGCAGATGGCACGTGCTTTCCACTAAATATTAGTGCTCCTCAAATGACAAGGTGCCAAACCTCACTCTCCTTGCCTTCATCTCTTCCTTGTATAATTTTCCAAAAGAAAGTACAGTAAAACCTTGGTCTGGGAGCATAATTCATTTCAGAAACATGCTTGTAATGCAAAGCACTTGTATATATCAAAGTGAATTTCCCCATAAGAAACAATGGAAACTTACATGATTCATTCCACAACCCAAAAATATTCATATAAAAATGATTTTAATGCTATAATACAAAATAATAAAGAAAATACAAAATATAAAGAAAATAAACAAATTAACCTGCACTTACATTTGAAAACCTCTGTGGCTGGTGTGAGGGAGACGAGAGAGAGGAGGGTTATTGTGTAGGACGACTTTCACTATCACTAACAGAATCACTGCTATCTATTGGCTCAATGGAATCTTTTTCTGCATGGGGGCCTTTGTATATGTTCACATGGGTGTTGACTAGAGTACAGAGTTAGTAAACTCTGGTCATATACTGTATTTAATGTAACTGGTAATAAGGCAGCAGAGGAAAGGGTCTGTGTCTGCAGGATGCCTGATCAAGAAAGAAGCAAATCATTCCTAAGCTTACTCTTGTATGGAAAAGCAAAGGACTGTCCATTGGTGCTTTGAAGTGACAAAAAAAAAAAAAAAAAAAATACACTAGTACCAGTTTTGGGCACCTTCTAACACTCTGAAAAATCACTGATTTCTGCTAAACACCATGGGAGACAATCACCCACAATCCCGCAGAGAGAGAGAGAGAGAGAGAGAGAGAGAGAGAGAGAAGGAACCATTGGTTCACTTGTAATCATGGACATTCCGCGTCACGTACTACTTGAATTGCAAGACATAGGCTCGTTTATTTAGTTAAAATTTATTAGAAATGTTTGTTTATCTTGTGGAACACTCACAGAACAAGTTACTTGCAGTCCAAGGTTTTACTATACTCTTAATCTGCTCTGAGAAAACCACTGTAAAAATATTAGTCCCTTAATCTGGGGTAGCTTTCTTGAGGTTCACTGCTTGTATCCCCCAGTGTAGAAGGCCACCACTGACCACTGGCTCCCATTGCCCTCTCTAGCCTGTTGGCCCCCGATCGCACATCCCTGTGGGCCACTGAATTGGCTGCTGGGCCGCCTGGTCAGCGTTCCCTTCATGTCTGTTGCCCCAGTTCCCAGCATTTTGCTTTGATTGATTTCTGATACTTGGTTCTTGACAGCCTCCTTCTGGGATCTAGAACTCTGACCTTGAATGTAAAGGGGCTGGGCACCTGCCACCACCCAGGTGAAGTCCACTGAATGTATTCTCAGGGATCACAAAAGCCCCATCCTCGGCTCTGCTCACTTGCTGGGAACCCCACAATTCACCAGTTTGAGTCACAATGAAATTTGTCACATTTTATTTTAACTTTTAGACCCAACTCTTCACCCTCATCTAGCCTAGAAGACATAGCCCTAGGCCCCTGTTATTTGCACTTTTCCTCTGCTTTATTCCCTAGTCTCAGTATACCTCTTTTTGTGCATTTAAGGATTTATATTTCCCTAAATATACTGATTTTTATTAACTTAAATATGATCAATTATTAACAATTTTCTTCTCTAAAAAGCAATACATACTTATTGTGGGGAAAATAAGAAAGTCAAAGAATATGCATAATCCTACCAGACATCAAAAAGAAAGAATAAATATCTGACATTATGGAATCCAACTGCCTGAGAATAATCACTAAACACCTTGAGGTATATCCTACCAAACTTCTTAATACATATTCACATAATATTTACATTTTATTTATACATTGTATTTTAAAACCTACATTTTATTTTCTTTTTTTTTATTTTACATTTATTTATTTTTGATAGAGAGAGACAGAGCACAAGTTGGGGAAGGGCAGAGAGAGAGAGAAGGAGACACAGATTCCGAAGCAGGCTCCAGGCTCCGAGCTGCCAGCACAGACCCCGACGCGGGGCTCGGGCTCACAAACTGCGAGATCATGACCTGAGCCAAAGTTGGACGCTTAACCGACTGAGCCACCCAGGTGCCCCTAAAACCTACCTTTTCACTTGTATTTTTAGTATCCTTAGATTCACAGTTAACAAATGCTTAATTATTTTTAAATGTTTTTCTCTTGATATTGTGAGGCATAAGGGCAGAAGAATGAGATAAAATCATTTGTATAATTTGTACACTTAAATTGTGGTCTGTAATAAACAGAAAACACCCCCCAGCACCCTGCTACATGAAGAACCATGAAGGTGCTTTTATTAAGGCAGCAGGTATAACAGCCAATGTGACCCACAGAGAGTTGGGTTTATTATGGCTCTTCTTTTTGTGCGCCCCACACTACTTTGATAAAGTGGAATGAGGGCTGCAGTTTCTATTTCTTGTCTTAGGTAGGTACACTATTACTAAGATGTAATCTGTTTATAGACTTGCTTCAAGTACAATCCTTATTTTTTTTAAGTTTATTTATTTTAAGAGAGAGAGAGAGAGAACAAGCAGGGGAGGGGCAGAAAGAAAGGGGGACAGACAGAGGATTCGAAGTGAGCTCTGTGATGATAGCAGAGAGCTCCGTGTGGGGCTTGACCTCACGAACCATGAGGTCATGACCAGAGTTGAAGTTGGACGCTTAACTGACTGAGCCATCCAGGGAACCCTCAAGCACAATCCTTAAGCAGAGAATCTTTATCAGATTACTTCTTTGGGAAGTTTCGTTAGATTCCAATATGCTCCATAAAAGATCTGCTCTGTGTTTCTTCAATGTGAAGAGCACTCTATGCCTGCATTTTAGTTGGCTGTATTCCTCATGAATGATAACTGATGTCATTCATGACATCCATCATGTCCTCCAGGTGCTGGGTCAGAGACGAGGAATATCCCTCTGTGAATATAATCTAACTTGAGAATGAACCTCTGGTTGCCGAGAAACACGACCCTGAAACTTACTGAGATCTACCATTATGGGAGATTGTATGTTCCAAAGAGGACTGCACAAGTATGTATGTCTCATCCCAAACGTTTCTCTTCGAGTGTTTCTGATACTCCTCCCACTGACAAGTTTGAGACCTGTACGTTCCATACCCTTGAAACTGGGCAGGGTTTTGCGACAACTCCAATTCATTTGGTGAAAGTGATGCTATGTGATTTCTGAGGTGAGGTCATAATAGAATATAGCATCCGTCTGGCTTGCTCCCTCTTGCCACACACCTTGGGAACCCTGATCCTATATATAAGAAGTCAAACCAGATATCTTGAAGCCACCATACCGAGAAGAGTAGTGGAGAAGCCTATTAGAAAGAGTGAGAGAGACCTTAGGAGCCCCAGGCTGTGCCAGCCCTCATCTGCCTGAGTCTTCTAGCAACCACTGCTATTCACAGTGAGCCAGGACAACCTACAGGTCCCTGGCAGAGTCAAATGTAACACCTCATGGGGTGTGCATAACCATCACGGAAAACAAGTCCCATTGAAGAGGAACTCACAGCGAAACATTATAAAGCACACAAGGAAACAGGCCACCACATTTGTGACTCAGTAAGTGCAACAAATGGGAGAATTGATACTCTATTAACTATAGATATTAGAACAATGTTTAAATTATGTTGTTAATTTTAATTCCAGTATAGTTAATGTACATTGTTTTATTAGTTCCAGGTGTACAATATAGTGATTCAATAATTCTATGCCTTACTCATCATGATAAGTGTGCTATATTAGAACAGTTTGAAAGACTTTTAAGTAAATGTGTTTAGAATGTTCAAAGGGATAAAGGAAAAGGATAGACTAATACGAAAGTAAGATATTATGAAAAAAAAAGAACAGGTAGATTTGAAAAGAAAAGAAACAAAAATTCTAGAAATGTAAACAAATTAAATTCAATGTCCATTTTAAAGACTATATGATACAACCGCAAGGGGAATCTGAGCAAGAGAATCAGAGAGATCTGAGAAAATCACCCAAGGTCAGCACAGAGAAAAAGAGGGGAATATGAAAGAAAAATGAAGACCTGAGAAAAAGAGAAACTCAAGCTCCTATTTAATACGAGTTCCAGAAAGATAAAATAGAGACAAAAAAATGCATGGGGTGGGAGTTGGGGTGCAGGGGAGGAATACTTGAAGCAAATAAGGGCTGAAAATTGTCCAAAACTGAAGAAGGACTTGAGTCTTCAGGTTGAAGATGCACATCAAGTCCCAAATAAGATATCTAAAAAACAAATCCACCTAGACACAAATCACTAATGTAAACATCAACTGGGGGAAAAAAAGAAAATATTGTTACTATGGTGAAAAAAGAATCTATAGTAAAGGAATAACAATGAGACCGACCAGACTTCTAATCACCCACAGTAGATGCCAGAAAGTCATGAAATAGAAACATCGAGGTGCTGAAGTCAATAATTGTCAACTTAGATTTCCTTAGCTGATGAAATTCTGATTCAAGAATGTGAGAGAAAATAAAATGAGAGTGATTATATGAAACAGAGAATTTTACTAGCAGATATGATGAAAAAAATACTAAAGAACATGCTTCACCAAGACATAAATTGAGCCCAGGAGGAGAGAATGGGATAAAAAGAGCAAATAGTAAGGAAACACACTAATGAAATATGTTGGGAAAATTAATTAAATAATTATAAATGTAGTAATGGTGATGACTAATTTAGTAAAGAATTGAAAAATAAATAGGAAATTAAACAATGCTAGATAGCAATACATAGTTTATAGGAGGGGAATTGGGAGTTAAAGTATTTTATTTATTTTTGTTGCTTAAGATTATCTTTAAAGGAAGGAGTTAAAGATACTGATGGAATCTTGGGTGTTAGGTATAAATGTTAATATTTTAAAGGTAATCACTGAGGATTGAAATAAAAGGTATAAATTCCAAAACACTAGGAGTGTTTAGAAAAAGAGAGTAAATGAAAGAAAATTCAATTAATCCAGTAGAAAGCAAGAAAGGAGAAAAAAAGAAAGCAAAGAAAAAGAAAATTAAATAAATATGAAACAAGAAGGTGGTAATAAATCCAAAGAGGGTATTCATGATGTAAAGAGAGTGCTAGTTTTTACTAAAATCTGTTTTCTGTCTTCCATAGTAATAGAGTTGTGGTTGGAACATGGCTGCCCGGATAATGGCTCCATTTTCCTGCTCCTTTGCTACCAGGTGTGACTAAGTAGCTAAGTTCTGGCCAATGGGATATGAGCAAATGAGAAGTGTGTCACTTCTGGATCCAGGCCTTAAGAAGCTTCTATCAAGTAGATAAAGGCAATGCTCTGAGGAATGGAATAGAGATATGGAACAGAGGAGCCACCCTGACAACCTGGACCACTTATCCTAAGACTGTTTCAGGAGAGAGAAATAAACATTATGTTTCAGAGGAGTCAGAGAGGAAGATCTCTTTCTTACAATAACCCTTTACCCTAATTAATATACATGATAAATGAAAACTGATTAAAATAAAAGGCAGATTCTCAGAATGAGTTAATAATACCGAAATTCAACTGTTTTTTACAAGACATACTTAAAACATAGTGACTAAGAATGGTTGGAAATAAAGAGATGAGAAGATATATACCAGGCAACCACTAACAAAAAGAAAGCTATGGTATCATGCAAAATAAATTTAAGGTGAAAAACAATGGACAGATAAACATGTAATGAATTTGCCTAGGCAACTGAATTATAGTCCAGCTTTGCGATTTATACAGTGAAACCTTGGGCAAATTGCTTTATTCTTGTCTAGTTTCAATTTCCATCTCTATAACAGTTGATGATATTTTATTTGCTGAAATGTGAGAATTAAATGAGATAATGATGGGAAACTGATTTTCTTTTTTTTTTTAATTTTGTTTATTTATTTATTTAGAGCAGGGGAGGGGCAGAGAGAGAGGGAGAGAGAGATCCCAGGCAGGCTCTGCCCTGTCAGCACAGAGCCCAACTTGGGTCGGGATCTCACAAGAACCATGAAATCATGACCTGAGCTGAAATCAAGTGTTGGATGCTCAACCGAGGGAGCCACCCAGTTGCCCAGGAAACTGATTTTCTATAGCCTTAAAAGATGAAACTCAAATTCTATCACATAATTCATTCAACAGTTACTGAGCACCTTTGATGCACCAGAAACTGTACTGAGAACTAGGAAGATGGAGATAAGTCAGTCATAATACTTGTCATCAGGGATATTATATGTTAAAAAATGAGTTTAATAAAATCTTCCGAGGCGTTGCAATGGGGTAGGGGATGTGCATTGCATCTAGAGTGAGTGGCTAGTTCTAACCTGCAGCAGTGGCAAAAGATTTCATAACGAAGCGGCCCTTAGGTTGCATCCTGAAAGATGAGCAGGTGTTTGGACAGGCTGAGTAAGAGGAAGGGCATCCCATGAGAGAGCACAGCATAAAATTAAGTGGCCTTACAGGGAACTGCATGCAAGGACCTCAGAGTTGTTTGATAAGACTGGAGAAATAGGTACTGGCTAAGATACTAGGACTTCATCTTACAGGTAATGGGGAGTCATTTGAAGGGCTTATCCAGGGAATGACCCACTCAGTTTTGTATTTTAGAAGGCTTACTTTGGCCACAATGTGAGAGATGGCAGGGGTGAAGGTCCTACCAGCTTTGAGGCAGTGAGACTAATAAGGGAAGAAATGCAATGTTTCAGGGGCTTGAAACACAGGATCTGAAACCAGACAAGAACAGTGACATTGGAGGGAAGGTGATATACAGGAACCTCTGGTGTGTGGAGGGGGCAAATGGGAGAGAGAAGAAGGAAGCTGGGACAATTTTCAGATTTCTCCTTTAGATAACTAGGTGGATCGTGAAGGTATTTATTGAGAGCATAAGACTACAGAGAAAAGCCAGATGGCAGGAAAATTAACTTCTGTTTTAGTCAAGCTGAGTTTAAGGCCCATGGGATGTCTGGATAGAAATTTCTGGTAAGAAATTGGCTTTACAGAACTGGAGATCTGGGATAGGGGTGGGCGTTTATGAGTTATCAGCACATGGTTGGTAGTTGAAGTCATGGGTGCTGTGTGGAAAGACCAAGCAGTGTTAGAAACGGACCAAGGGCAGATTATTTAGCCACTCCAACATGTAAGAGGTGGCAAGAAGGCTGAGCATGAAACAGAGAACTTAGAGACGGAAGTGTCATAGGGGCCAATGGAAGGGATAGTTTCAAGTCTGGTCCCCAATGACAAACACTACAGATAGGTTAATTAAGAAGAGAATTGAAAATAAAAACAACAACAGTATACTTGTTTAGGGCCTTTTTAAAGCCATAAATGACCTTTGTCAGGGTCACCTCATGAAAGTTGGTCTGCAGGGAAGAATGAGTGGTAGATTAAGAAATGGATGTGAAAATAATGAGAACAGGTGTTTATCTCCAAAAGAGCTTGGCTGTGAGAAGGTGGGGACTGGATCAAGTAAGTGTTGTTGTTGTGTGTTTTTTTTTTAAATTTTTGCAGTTTGTTTTTAAAATGCGTGAATGTGTTTGACATGATTAAGAGCCCTGGGAAGATGCTGATAGAAGGAGCCTGAAGTCCAAGCTAGGGAATAACCTGTGAAAAGCCATTCTTGGCTTGGAACTAGATGGAAACCGATTTCTACGCCACAAAGATGATCAGAAACGCCATTTGTAACGTTGTTTTCAAAGGCTGGAGGAGGCGACTTGCCATTTATTGAGCACTCACTGTGAGCCAGTCCCTCTCCCAAATTTGAATGTATTGCTGGAATTGGAAGGCAGATCGACTCCGTAGCCTGTTCTTTCCACGAAACCGTTAATCATTAAACATGAGTAAAAGAAGCACTCCTTCAAGCTTCAACCCTCCTGCAGATGCTAACCCGTCTGCAATCTCTTTAACATCACAGAGAATAAACCATCCCTGCACAGCTGGTTCAGGAGCGGCTCTGGAGTGCAGTTCCCTTGCTCTGTGGAAGTCGGTAACTGTCCAGTGTGGCTTCGTTCTAGCCTCGGCGCCCGGAGGAGGGGGAGGTGCCCGCAGCACCGGCAGCCGGCGTTCGGAGGGAGGCGGGCTCGGGCTGCAAGCACCGGGAGAGGGAGAGAGGGAGAGGGGCGCTGGGAGGCGTCTCCCGGGACTCTCAGCCACGGCCGCTCCCGTGGCCGGCGCGTCGGCCCGCCCAGCCCGGGCTTTCCCCGCCGCTCCCGGCGCGCCCGGCCGCGGCTCGGCGCCCGGCCCCGGGGACGGCCGCTCCTGCCCGCCGGGCCGCCCGGTGCCCGTGACCACCCGGCGGCCGCTTTCGGTTCCGCGCCTTATAAGGCCTGACAGGGGGGTCACGTGCGTCCCGGGCCGCCCGCTGGGAGGAGGGGGGGGGGGGGGGGGAGGGGCGGGAAGCGGGGAGGAAAAGGGGAGGGAGCCGGGGGCGGAGGAAGGAGCGAGGGGCGGATTCTGTGGCCGTGGGAGGCGGTGGCAGCGGCGGCGGGGAGCGGACCGCTTGGAGCTGGACCGAGGTGGAGGAGAAGGAGGAGGAGGAGGCGGTGGAGGAGGAGGAAGGGACCGGCGCGGGGGCGGGAGAGCGCAGCGCGGCGGAAGCCGGAGACGGCGGGAGCGCCGGTGGCTGGCCCCGGGCAGGAGCCGGGGCGGCGGCAGCGGCCGAGAGGACCGCGGCGAGGGAAGCGCATCCAGCGGCCCCGGCGGCGGCGGGGGCCCGGGTCCCCGCGCCCGGGCGGCCGGCGGGCGCGGGCGGCGCGATGGAGCCGCAGCACGTGCGCCCCGCGCCCGGCGCCCGCAGCCCGGCCTGGGAGGAACCGGTGGGTACAGCGCCCGCGCCCACCCCCTCCCGCTTCTCCTCTGCTCCCCCCCGCCCGGGCCGGGTTCCGTTCAGGAAATGGCCCGGGATGAGGTCCCCAGCTGCTTCCCAGCCGGGGCAGCGCTTCCTCCGCCGCCCGGGCTCCTACTCGCGCGCCGCCCGGAGCGCCTTTGTCCGGCCAGCGGAGGCTCTCCCCGTGGGGCCGGCCGCTGGCAAACCGCTGACGACGGCCCTCGGAGGACCGTTTCCGTTGCTCCATCGAATTCTCAACTTCTGACTTGATTTTAGAGCCGGGGGGAGGGGGGTTGGAGGAAGGAGACGAGGAACCCAGACGGTGGGGTCAGCGTGCGGGCCGGGAGGGACCGCTCTTCCCTCCTGAGACCGCGCCCCGGCCGTCACCTGGGCGCGCAGGTTCCTAAGGACCGCCGGCGGCGGAGGCGGTTCCCGGCCGGGAGCCTGGAGCCACGCCTCCCGCTAGCCGCTACAGCCCCGGCTTTTCCAGGGTTCAAGGGTTTTGGCAGGGATGGAGTGAGAAGCTAACCTTGATCTCACTTCACTTGCAGCCCGGAGGTTGGGCAATTTTAGGGACCGAGAGGAGCGTGTGCGTGTGTTTTGTGTGTTTGAGGATAAGGAGGAGGAGACCGGGGGGCTTTGGATTTGTTCTCTCAAACTCCTCCAACTTCCTTCTTTCTTCTAATTCAGACAGTCAGAACCATCTCACATCCCTCCAGGGATTCTACCCCGGAATCCCCGTCTCACTCAGAGCTCTGTAATCCTGTGTGGGCTGCCTTTTCCCTGGCATCGAATTTTGGCTCTCCACGCCCTGCCTCGATGTTTGCTACTCCGTGTTGGGTGAAATTCTTGAGCCTATCTGGAAAGCCTCGTCTGAAATTTCTGGCCTCACCCGTGTTCTGTTCAACGTGTTCGGATGCTCTTTTCCCAGGGACTCTGCGTGTCTGCTCAGGCTGGCCCCCTGCCTGTTAAGAGCTTCTAGGTCAGGTGCCAGGCTTGGTTTTCCTTTTTCTTTTCTGAGTATGTTACACCCTCAGCTCCTTTGCCCAAATACATTTCTCTGCCTCTTGTTTCCCGACCTTTCAGAAGTGTCCTTGGACTCTGATCCATTTGTATCTGCAGCTGTCTTTGCTTTTGGAAATTTGAACATGTCCTTAGGTTGGCCCATCTGCTCGTATTTCTTCTGTGGTTATCACTGGGGATTAAATTATTCCTGAAACTAAAACTACAGTTCAGTTTTGAAGTTTAAATCAAAGACCATTGAGAACTAAACTTACTGACCTGATTTTGTTACTTTTTTACTTTTAAACTTTCCTATATGAAGTATCTTTTGAACCTGGATGCTGTAAGCCAACACCAATCACATGGAAAAGTACCCTTTTATGTTCATTTTGCTCTAGGGTACTGATGGCAGAACTACTTTGTGCCTAGAAAAGTAGAGAAAAACTTCTAATGTTGTTTTACTTAAGTGGCAAAAATGAAAACGCTCATGTATTAGCCTTTAAAACTAGAGCCCTAATAGGAATGTATGAATGAACCATGACACTTTATCCAGACTGCAGAACTGTCCTTAAAAAATCAGGTTTTTTTTTCTTTAAACACTGAAGCCCCTTTTATTTACTCAGCAGATATTTTATCCAGCACCTACTATGTCCCGGGACCGTTGGATATAGCAGTTAACACAGACATTAATCCTTATATTCTCACAAAGCATGCATTCTTAACAGAACATCTTGTTTCATATGTTAGTAGTTGATATTCAGATAGTCCAAAAAAAAAAAATCTTCAGAGGTCTTACATGTGTGGCACAAAATGATACTTAAGTGATTTTATTTGAAAACCTGTGGGCATACATGTATGACCACAAAGTCTAAGAGGAATTCTCATTTAAGTTCTTTAAAAAAAAAATGTTACCCAAATTTCTGAAAAGTGATGTATAGGAGAAAAAGGGGTGATAAGTTAGGGAAAAAAGAATACTTAAATTTTAATTATTTCAGACCTTTGGATCTAAGGGAGGAAATATCAGCTGAATCTAAATATATATTGAAAGACACAAAATTCCTCAAAATCAGGGATTCTTCAGTGTCTCTTGGGTCAGTGATTCCCCTTAAGAACCTCACCAAAGCTGTGGAGTCTCTCCCCACGATGTACCTATGCAACATGCCATATAAAACCAATAATAATATTTCAAGCAAACCAGAGTTCCTGAAGCCCAATCTGTGGATCCTCACAGACCTTGGACTAAGGAACGTCTGCTTTGACTAGGAGTCCATTTGGCAGTTATTGAAGATCTGCTGTTTGATTGCAAATATAGGCAACTTTAATACTTTACCATAAAAGTATACTCATTTATATTTATAATAGGAACATTTAATATTGAATAGGAAATATTCACATTACACAGACCCTGAATTCTTCCTTATTGTGCATAATAGGATACCTATAAGGATTTACTCTCCTCATTCTTTTTTTGATGAAACCTAAAACATGATGATATGATTCCATGATTCTACATGGATCTACTCAAAAGAGTAGACATAATCTCAGGTACTGATGCTGAATAATAGTAAGGAGAACAGAACTTCTGGCCTGCAATGTACCCATGTCTGGAGTTGAGAGTCAGTTACTGGACTTCATGACATTTTTCATATTTGGAGATAAAATGAAATTATTTAGTTAAGTGAGGGCATTTAAATAAACAGCCTTATCATTCCTCCAGCCAGGGCATTGGGCCTGAAAGAAGATAAATGTTAACATTCAGGTTTCTGTGTATTTTCTTTAATGCTAGCTTTAGAATGCAATCATATCAGTGGAAATAGAGGCATTACCTAAATTTCTAATCAGTACGAAAATATTTCGGTGGTGGGAATAGATGGGTGGGAAGATACTTAGCCAAATATCATAGATGATATCCTGGGGTGGGGGTGAGGGGATGGGTAGTTTGAATTCTAGCCAAAACTTAAAAATTGTGGGAGTATTTACAAAGTAGTCCTTAGTGATACTAGGATCCTAGGGTACATTTTACTTACTAAAATTTGTTTTTATTTTTATGTGGTTTTTGTCTACTTGGCTCTGATGAAACTGTTCAAAACTAATGGAGAATTAGAAAAGTAAGAGTTCCAAAGGAAAAAGGGCAAAAATGTAAACGAGAGGCTATAAGCGTATTTATGCGTTAGGTCTAGATGACAGTGGGTTTTGCCCTAGGCACGGGGATGACCATTGGTACATGAAGTTATATCATGATTAATAGGAAATCTTTTTCATTCAGGTAACAACCAAGGACATTTTAATGGAGTAAAGTTTTGAATGTTAAGTTCCAAATATGTAACAGTATATTATGGAAAGTTTGAATGGAAGCAGGCCTGTACTTATTCAGCCAGCAGTGTTCTTTTTGCATGGTTTCCACTGATTAGGAATGTGCATCCTAGGACGTGACTGTTTGAAAGTGCCAACTTGGGTTCTTCAGTATATAAAGGTAGAGTTCTATGTATTTGTGATATAATGTTTAACATAAAAGCACAGAATATATGGGATTTAAAAGTTCCAAGTGGATATTAAACTCTTGTTTATAAGTAATGCTTAATAAGAAGAATATAATTAAAAATATCTATCAGTAAGAATATGTTAATATTCATAAAGTTGTTATCAGAATGAGAATTGGCTGTGATTTATACATCTTGAGTGTAATAATTTTTATTTCTTTAAATGGGGCAGGAAGCCCTATAAAGTAGAAACCCAATTTAGTGGTAGCTTCTATTTCCCTTTCATCCTGAATGCAGTGTCTACATGGCTTATGTCCAAGTTTTTAATAGTGTGTTTGTGATATGTTATGTTCCAAACAAAGATTTCAAAGTAACAATAATAAAAGAAATATGTAAGACACATCTAAGAAATTATCTGAAAACACCAAGTAAGGAAAAAATCAAGGGAATCTTGTCAATCAAAGAAATAATGCAATATACTACATATTTGAAATTTGTTTCAGTTGTCATTTTGAGCTACATTAAAATGGTTGAAAATATGGAGCTCTTGACATTGCTATTATATTTTTAAGGGCAGTGAAGTGCATTGCAGGTATATGATATAAGGATTGGATATTCATTCTGGGAAGTTCTAATTTATGGATAAGACCTGAGAAAAATCTAATGGATTGGGTACCTTACATGAGGGATTACTTGAAACAATCTCAGAAGAAAAGAGGGTTTTCATGAGTTGCCTTTTGTGGGAAATGAAGTGACATTCCTTCGTTTACCTACATGGTATATTCACTCTGAGTGTCCTATAAACTGTAGAGCAGGGATAATTTATTTAGCATGAGTAGGCTAAGACTGGCTATGCTTTCAAAGTCACCACCAAGTTTTAGAACTTGTTACAGGAGTGTTTGAAGAGCAGGGATAACTGATGGTAAATTTTTATGGAGTAATAAATACCTTTACTTTGAGGTATTAATTGCCCAGCTCTTGCACATGAAACTCTTAAGATATCTGTAAGCAACCAGTGTTTGAATGAGAATGAGAAATGTATTGAATTCTCTAATTCAGACCACAGAATGGGCATAGGTGTGAAAACAGTGTCAGTTTAATAGCCTGGATTCAGGAAAATGTTACTATACAAAACTTGAAAGCCTAAAGTATGAATGAAAACATAATTGACTAACTTTTGTATAACAAAAGTTGGTGCAGTAAAGTGAGTAGAACATTAGAATAGCTAATCACATGGTTTTGACTTTGGCCCCAGCTCATGATTTTGGGCCTCATTTAACACTAAAGGAAGAGTCTGAACTAGGTTTATTCTTTCAAAAGGCCCTTTACTAGGTGTTCTTGGCTACACTTTCAAACCTTTGGACTCCTCACTGACCAAACAATTAGGTTGAGCTAAAGACCATTATTTTGACCACTTTTTCTCTTAAAGCATTCCCTTCACGACAAAATATTCTTTGTAGATATAGAATTACATATCTACAAAACCATAAGGGCTCCAAGTTTATTTTGCCTGGCTCCTTCCCTTCCTAAAGAAGACAACTGAAGCTAGAGAAGTAGCTTCCATCAGTTAGTATTTCAAGGCATCAATCTCCTATCTTGGAAGATTCAAACCATCACATTTTACCTTTTAACGAACAGTGTGGATATATAGTATTGGGATTGAATATTGTAATTTATAACCTCTTAGAACTGTTTTGACATAGCGATCAAATTACTGGAAGATTTCAACTAAAAAAACCCAAAAAACAAAACAAAACCCCAACAGACATATTAGTCTATTAGTTAGTTTTGACATAGCAAATTAGTTTTGACATAGCAATCAAATTACTGGAAGATTTCAACTAAAAAAACCCAGAAAACAAAACAAAACCCCAACAGAATGCTAGTTTGGAGGACTCTTAAAGGCCATGTCAACCGAAAAAATAGGAATGGGTACTGAAGGACTTGAACACGCTTAAGAGATTAAATGCTTTACTGAAGTGTGAAGAGACTCCACAGTCTGGCGGGGACTTTTGCCCTACTTAAAAATACAGCTAAGTTTAGAGTTCTCTGTGGATGACAAGAGGAATCTGTCATTTTAGTATCTTCTCCCCCAAGTCCTCCCACACCTACAAGGGTTCTTTGACGCTGAGCATGCACAACGCGCCGCAAGGCTGCTATTCCCGAGTGCCCGCGTAACCAGCTCACTTGGGACGAGTTGTGAGCTGTGGCTGCAGCCTGCTGATCCCGTTTCCTCCTGCTCTGGTCCGGGTTAGGGAGTGGCTCTCCCAGGACCTCCAATGTTTTCGTGCTCGGGCACTGGCGTTCACATGGCTTCGGTGCATTGTTTCCTTCCAGGCAGTCTCGCTTAGCGCTTCAGTTTAGACATTTATTTTGCATTCTGTGGTCTTGGGCTGCGTGTGCTCTCCTGTTTCTGCGCTCTCTCCACGCCCTTCCCAGTTTCCTGTTAGCCAAAGGGATCGCTCTTTCTGAACGAAAAGTTCTCAGAGCGGAGTGGAACCTCCCGGAAAATGCTCTTCTCTTCCGTGTGCGCCGGATGGAGGTGGGGGTGGGCCAGAAACTAAACACCGCGGTCGGGAGAGCTGAAAGGACCCGAACCCCAAGGCAGAGGCGGGAGAGGTATGGTTCATCAGAGATGCGCTGGGGGGTCGTGAGACTGACAAGGGGCAGCGCCCATCCATCTAGGGGGCCGAAGGGACTTTTATTCAGTGGGAACCGTGTGGTAAGGCCCAAGACTCGACAGAGATTCTAGGTCTAGGGGGTGGCAGGGTGTACCCAAGGGAGTCGGGAGGAAGCTGTAGGTTCCCCTTCTACTCCTAGGGCCGTTCTTGTCCCAGCGGCCCGTGAACCGAGGAAGGGAGGGAGCATCGCCACTGCCCGGCCTGTGGAGGGTGGCTGCGGAGATTTCTTGCCCCCCGACCCCCGCCCTCCCGTCCATCCTGGGGAGCCCAGACCCCACAAGAGGTGGTAGGTTGCCCCTATCCCTCTGTCACTCCCATCCTCTCTACCCGCGCCAAGTCGTACTCTGGGTCAGGAACCCTGTAACGTCTCGAGGCTGGGTGAGCAGGGGTCCCAGGCGGGCCGGGGTCCGCGTCCCCCGTGCGCCACTGCGGTCGCCGCTTTGGCCAGAGCCCGGCAGAGGGGCCTGGAGGGCGGCCGCCGGGAGGGCGTCTGATCCCGCGCGACCCTTTCCCCGCGGGGGCGGCTGGGGGAGCGGAAGATGGCGGCTGCAGCCGGGCGCGGGGCTCTGGGCCCGGCTCGGACCGAGCGCACCCACTGACCGCTGCCGCCGCCCCCGCAGGGCGGTGCTGTGTCCCCGCAGGAATCGGAGAGGATGGCCGGGGCCGGCGGCCAGCACCACCCTCCGGGCGCCGCGGGAGGAGCGGCCGCCGGGGCCGGCGCCGCGGTCGCCCCCGCCGGTGCCTCGGCGGGGCCCGGAGACGATTCTTCCGACAGCGAAGCGGAGCAAGAGGGACCCCAGAAACTGATCCGCAAAGTGTCCACCTCGGGGCAGATCCGGACCAAGGTGAGGTCTAAGGGGAGCGCGGACGGCGGGAAGCTGCGGGGCGGGGAAAAGGAGCGAGGGCGCCCGGAGCGCGCGGAGCGCGCCGGCGATCCCGGGAACGTGGGCCACAAGGTGAGGGCGGGGCCTGGCCCGGGGGCGGGGCCCGCGGGAGCTGGACAGCCGCGCGGCAGGAAGGGAGTCCCGGGCTCCGCGCGAGAGGCCGCGAGGGTGGGCTCCCGGGGAGCTCGGCGGCCGACGGGGAGGAGAGGGAACCAGCGGCTCGGCGGGAGCGTGGGAAAATGCTGAAGCGCTCTTGAGAGTTCCCACTCAGGGAACTTAAAAGGACTGTTTTATTTTTTTGTCCTTCCTGCGTGCAATGGTTGGGTGGAGTATGTGCATTGCGTAGGGAGCCCAGTGCAGGCCGACCAGCCTGAGTTGCAAGAAGCCCCCCACCTTTCCTTCCCGCGGGCCCAGGCCCACTCCGAAAGGTTGTTTGAGGAGGTGACAGCGGACACCCCCCTTGCCTCCCGCTGCCCTTTGGAAGGCAGAAGCCGAGGCTCCCTGCCTGTGTAAATGATGTTCGAGGTTAAGCACACCCTGCGCGACACAACAGCGAGCCAGGCTTTTGAGTCCTGGGTTCCTGCTAAGTGCAGAGTTCAGATCTTACCAGCGATGGTTAACTTAATGAAAATTAACCTCTTTGTGTTATGTGGACTTACTATGTTGTGTTAACTCTTGTTTATGTAGCAGGTGCTTTTGACTCTTGACAAATCAACAAAGTTGATTTGTTTTAATTACATCTTAAGCATATACATAGCAAATGCTTATCACTGAAGGATTATTTATATTTTTAAGTTTTCATTGTACTTTAAAAGGCTTACTTTAACGATCAATTATCCCTGGTTGGATTTTAATGAGGTATTTGAAAAGAATCAAATTGAAAAGAATCAAATCACGGGAGTTGTGTGCTCTCTTTAAAAATAAATTTGCTGGGTGCCTGGTGGCTCAGTTGGTTAAGCTTCTGACTGGGGCTCAGGTCCTGATCTTGCGGTTCCTGAGTTCTAGCCCCGCATGGGGCTCTGTTCTGACAATTGAAAGCCTGAAGCCTGCTTCGGATTCTGTGCCTCTCTCTCTCTGCCCCTCCCCTGCTCACTCTCTGTGTCTCTCTCTCAAAAATAAATAAAACATTAAAAAAATAAATTTGCAAAAGTTAATTCACTATATAGTTATTTTTATGAGAATTTGTTTCCTAAGGTCAGTGGACCCCTGTATGAGAATAGAACTTTTATTGTAGGTCTGTGGAATTGTGCTTTTATTAGCCATCCTCCTTATTTTCTAAAATAAGATGTGTAAGCACACACAAGTGTTAGCAAGATTCACTTAGCAAAGAGTCAAAGATTGCTTCGGTCATTTTTTTTTTTAATGTTCATTTATTTTCGAGAGACAGAGAGAGAAAGCATGAGTGCGGGAGGAGCAGAGAGAGGGAGAGAGGGAGACACAGAATCCCAAGCAGTCTCCAGGCTCTGAGCTGTCAGCACAGAGCCCCATGGGGGACTAGAACTCCCAACCAGAGATCATGACCTAAGCTCAAGTCAGATGCTTAACCGACTGAGCCACCCAGGTGCCCCACTTTGGTCATTTTTTTAAATCGGCACATCTTGTAATTCATTTTAATAGTGATATTCTTTATAGAATTTATGATAACCTAAGGATATGGGGTTTCATGTATTTTTAGAAGATTAAGCCTAAAGAAGATAGGGACTTTCTAGCAGTGCCTTTAACATTTGAAATCTTACTTTAAAAAAAAAAGTTCATAAAACCGTGTTACTAATGGCAACTCAGCAGGTTTAAAAAATGGTGTATTTTATAGATTCATATGAAGTGGTTAAAATTCCATGCAAACTTATATTAAAATTAGCTGGTGAATTTATACTGTTTGAAAGAAAATATATGGCTCTAATTTGTGTTGAGTAAAGTTAATTAAAAATTTGGGGGGGAGTAAAACTAAAATTTGTAGGTGTCGTGAATTCATGGTAATAGCTAAGATTATACTCTTCAAATGTTATATTCTCTGTGATTGGGGGTAAAGCATGTGTTTGAGACTAAGAATAATTTCAAAAAGCATACTTATTACTGGGTTTCCACTTAACTTTCTAATAAAAATATTTCACACATATTTTGTTCTCATGATTATACATAGTGATCACTAAATGAAATATTTCTTAAATTTCCCAAGAAACATTTCTTAAATTTCAGAAATTCTATATTTTATACTAACTCATACAAATGCATGTAAGTTCATCAGCCTTTTTGTATCTGAACACCTGAGATCCAGGCCTAAAACTCTTGAGACCAGTGAGTCTCAACTTCTCTCCCTGCCCCCACGGGCAATCCAGACTGTTCATACCTGCTACAGATTTCATTAGGTGTATCTCTTTATCACACAGTACTGATTCTCAAGGAAGAGAGCTAGTGCAGTGAGGGGATTCATAGAATGAGAATTGCTAAATTGAATAGTGGTGCCCAGTCTTCAATTATGACCCAGCTAAAAGTTAAGGGAAAAATCTTTTAGAAAAAGACTATACTTGCTTGATTACCTCCACAGATATGCAAGATGGGACAGTCTGGAGGAAAAGGAGGCCAGGACTAGCCCAAGGCCTGGTGGTTTTTAAGACAGAAAGCCGTTTTTGCTCATACATACGATTGATGCATCAAGGGACCATTAGAGCTGACAGGTTATGGTTATTAGTGGCATCTTTGATCCTGGAGGAATAGCAGCCCAGGATGGTGTGTGTGGTCCATGTACACACCCCTATGCACATATACACATATATTCATGTGTATGCATATATATGCTGTCTCTTTATAAAACATTTGTATGTAGATATACAGAAGGCCTACAGCAGAGTGAGTTGTACCTAGAAATCAAAAAAAAATTTCTTAAATGAATAACTTAAATGAATAATGTATATATTATACACTTGCATATAATGCTTCATATATATGGATATTATTGTGAAAACAGAGTACTTATTTTAGTTTCTTTTAAGAGCCTTAATGAGCATAAAGCTGTTTGGTTAGTTTAGGTTTGGGGTCAAAAAGGCCACTAAAGTAATTACTTTATTTAAAGTGTTCTTTGTTGTAAATGCTGGTTAATGTTTTAAATAATTTGAATAATTTCAAATTAATTGTGGCACTTGGAAAGTCTCCAGGTTTTTCTTTAATTGAAACAAGTAATAATACATATAATAAGATATTTAACAATGTGAGAGGATATTCAGTGATGGGAGGGTATCCAGGGACAAGTAATCTCCCTCTTCCTCCAGACCTTGTAGTCTCCCATCTCAGAGGCAATTGTTGACATTTTTCTTGGTGGGCTTCCAGAAAATGTCTATGAATATACATATGTTTCTTTCAAAAAGTACAAACGGGAACATTCCGTACACATGCTGTGTCTTGTTTGGAGCTATAACATGATCATTTCCCTAATGGCGTGTATACATCTACCTCATTCTTCCTAGTGTTGGGAAAGTATTCCATGATATTAGGTTGAACTAAGAGAATTTGCTATGTCAGTAGGTCAAAAATGGTCAAGAGTAGAATGGTGGGTTGCCAGGGGCTGGGAGGTAGGGGAGATGGGGAAATGTTAGAGACAGGCTACAAACTTTCATTTATAGGATGAGTAAGTTCTTATGTTCAGCATAGCGACTACAGTTAATAATACTGTCATGTATCCTTGAAATTTGCTGAGAATAGATCTTAAGCATTCTTAACACACAAACACACACATTAACTATGTGAGGTGCTGGATATGTTGATTGACCTAAGTGTAGTAATTATTCCACAATGTGTAGGTCAAATTATCACATTGTATACTTTAAGTATATATAATTTTGTTTGTCAATTATATCTCAGTAAAGCTGGAAAATACAGGTTGAAAGTGGGAAATTTCATGTGGTTCAACCTAACATGATATATCATCATTTAATTACCCACTTCTCTATGGAAGGAAATACGGGTTATTTTAGGACAACACTAATCTCGGGGTTTATTTGCAGTGGATGTAATGACTTTTAAAGTAACGAATAAAACTAGCATGCTTTTAAAATTAGTGTGGTTTAATAATAAAATTCTCATGCACATCTTAGTACCTACCCCACATCTTTGTTCCTCTTTTCATTCTTCATTTTATTCCTGTTTCTTTGTCCTTGCTGTGTACTATTTCCCTCTCTCTCTCTCTCTCTCTCTCTCTCTCTCTCTCTTTCTTTCTGTTGTTTACTTTTTATCTATCTCTGTTTCAGCTAAGTAGAATTTCAGGTAGTTTAATCTGGCTGCCCTGGTGCTAAACTCTAGAAAATTTTGTGGCTGCTTCGATTTCCCCAAAGGAAAAAAAAAATCCTTACTGTACAAAAGTGAAAGTGGTGCTGATGTGGGAAAACCAGGAGCTATAATTCATCCTATCTCTTCCTATCTCGTTACTCTTGGCCGTTATTCCTAATCCTTAGTTCTGTTTTAAGGAGGAGGTTGATTTTACATTCAGGTTTACTGTTGCAGAGGATTTCACGTGTATTTATTGAGAAAGAGACATTCTGAAACAACACTAATATGAACTCAGACCAACTTGGTTTTGAACACGAATGTGGAAGAAGCTTCATTTGCTTTTTGTTGGCCAGTGAATACTGTGGCCCATGAATACAGGGAATCGCTGGAGGAACCTTGGTCAGATTTGTAGGCTAAGATTGTTGAACCATCATAAGCCACGTGGTATCAACAAATGAACCATCTCAATGACTTTTTCTTTTTCTTTTTTTTTCTCCAAGAGATCCAAGTAATTTTAACTTTATGGATAGCATACATATAGAAGTTTCCAATACATTCATCTTAATTTTTTAAAAAATGGTTTATTGTCAGGTTGGCTAGCATACAGTGTTGGCTTTGGGAGTAGATTCCCATGATTCATTGCTTACATACAACACCCAGTGTTCATCCCAAGAAGTGCCCTCCTCAATGCCCATCACCCTCTCCCCGGTCCCCCATATCAACCCTCAGTTTGTTGTCTGTATTTAAGAGTCTCTTATGGTTTGCCTCCCTCCCTCTCTGTTTGTAACTATTTTACCCCCCTTCCCTTCCCCCATGGTCTTCTGTTAAGTTTCTCAAGTTCCACATATGAGTGAAAACATATGATATCTGTCTTTCTCTGACTGACTTATCTCACTTAGCACGATACCCTCCAGTCCTAGACACGTTGCTGCAAACGGCAGGATTTCATTCTTTCTCATTGCCAAATAGTATTCCATTGTATATATAAACCACATCTTTATCCATTCGTCAGTTGATGGACATTTAGGTTCTTTCCACAATTTGGCTATTGTTGAAAGTACTGCTGTAAACATTGGGGTACATGTGCCCCTATGTATCAGCACTCTTGTCTATCAGCACTCTTTATCCTTCGGATAAATTCCTAGTAGTGCTATTGCTGGGTCATAGGGTAGTACTATTTTTAATTTTTTGAGGAACCTCCACACTGGTTTCCAGAGTGGCTGCACCAGTTTGCATTCCCACCAACAGTGCAAGAGGGTTCCCATTTCTTCACATCCTCACCAGCATCTGTTGTTTCCTGACTTGTTAATTTTAGCCACTCTGACAGGTGTGGGGTGGTATCTCAGTGTGGTTTTGATTTGTATTTCCCTGATGATGTGTGATGTTGAGCATCTTTTCATGTGTCTTTGGCCATCTGGATGTCTTCTTTGGAAAAGTATCTATTCATGTCTTCTGCCCATTTCTTCAGTGGATTATTTGTTTTTCAGGTGTTAAGTTCTTTATAGATTTTGGATACTAACCCTTTCTCCGATATGTCATTTGCAAATATCTTTTCCCATTCTGTCGGTTGCCTTTTAGTTTTGCTGATTGTTTCCTTTGCAGTGCAGAAGCTCTTTATCTTGATGGGGTCCCAGCAGTTCATTTTTGCTTTTAATTCCCTTGCCTTTGGAGATGGGTCGAGTAAGAAATTGCTGCACCTGAGGTCAAAGAGGTTGTTGCCTGTTTTCTCCTCTAGGATTTTGGTGGTTTCCTGTCTCACATTTATGTCTTTCATCCATTTTGAGTTTATTTTTATGTATGTTGGAAGAAAGTGGTCCAGTTTCATTCTTCTGCATGTTGCCGTCCAGTTCTCCCAGCACCATTTGCTAAAGAGACTGTCTTTATTCCATTGGGTATTCTTTTTGCTTTGTCAAAGATTAGTTGGCCGTACATTTGTGGGTCCAGTTCTGGGTTCTCTATTCTATTCCATTGGTCTATGTGTCTGTTTTTGTGCCAATACCGTAGTCAATGACTTTTTCTGACAATGAGTCATCTCAGCCAAGCTCTTGAAGCTTCATGTGTCAAAAATATCTCCTAATTAGGTAGATTTATTGTGCTCTCATTTCTCCAATATTTCTATGTCTTCTTGCAGTTAATATGGAATATTTATGGGTATTTAAATTTAGGTAAAACCTACCTAACCACTGGAAACATATTCAGAACTTTGCAACATTATACCTGCATTCAGACATGTCTTTAAGCATGTTAAGAAAATAGTCACTACAATCATCAGTTAGTACCTTGGTTTTACTTTAACATGAAGGATATATAAATAAATTCTTGTACCTTGATGGTAAGGCCATACATGGAAGTATTAATTTTTCATTGCTTTATGAGATACAATTTGTGCAATTAAAACATTATCTTTCACCATAACTGTAGTTAGAATAGTCTAGGGAAGACTTACTTAGCATTTTTCAAATTGTAGGTGGTGGCCCATTAGTGGGCCATGATGGCTCATATCTAACATTTGAAACAGAGACAGAATAGATAAGAAAATATTACTTAAAACTTTTACCCACAGTTCTGAGTGGAATCATTGGGCTCGGTAATGATCCAAATATGATGAGAAATAGAAACATGGCTAGAAGATTGTTAAGAAATGAGAATAAAGTAATATTGACAGGTTTATAGCTCAGAAACTCAATATGATATGAGAAGCAAGTAAGAACTTTAACATTTTGCTGGATAATGAGCAGGAATATGTCTTGAATAATAAGAATAATTAACATTCATCTAGGGCAAAAATTGGCAAACTTTTTCTGGAGAGGTCCAGATAGTAAAGTTTTAAGCTTTGTGGGCCATAAAGTCTGTGTTGAAATTATTCAACTCTACTGTTTTAGTGTAAAAGCAGCCATAGACAATACTTAAATGAATAAGTGTGGTGATGTCCAGTAAAACTTTAAGGACACTGAAATTTGAATTTCTTATAATTTTCAGGTATTAAGAAATACGCTTCATCCTCTTCTTCTTTATTAAAAAAAGCCATTTAGGGGCACCTGAGTGGCTCAGTAGGTTGAGCGTCCGACTTTGGCTCAGGTCGTGATCTCACGGTTCATGAGTTTGAGCCCCACATTGGGGTCTGTGCTGACAGCTCAGAGCCTGGAGCCTGCTTTGGATTCTGTGTCTCCCTCTCTCTCTGCCCCTCCCCCTGCTTGCACTCTGTCTTTCTCTCTCTCTCAAAAATAAATAAGCATTTAATAAAAAAAAAAAGCCATTTAAACTTGTAAAAACCTTCTTAGCTTATAGGCTGTACAAAATCAGGTGGCCGGAAGGAAATGACCCATAGATTTGGCTTGTGGGCCAACGTTTTCTGACCCCTATTCTAGGTGATGGAAAATGGTATAGTTAGGTTTGCAAAGCACTGTAAAGTTAAGGTGCTGCTAGATGCGATCAGCACTTAAGGGACCAAATAAAGCTAGATTTCAATCCATTTAAAAATCTCATCTTTGTAGAACATTTTATTTTTAGCTTGGTTTGCGTCTTTGCTTCCATTTTAATGTGAACTAAATATAGACTGGAAACTCTGAGTCTTGGTACAGTAATATATGGTATAACAGCTTTCTTTCCATTTTGATTACAAGTTAAACATGGTATTCCATTATTAAAGATAAGAGGCATAATAAATAATTTACTAAACCTTTACATATAACTTAAGATACCTTATTTGAAAGTGCCTAAATTTAGAAAGCTTTCACTTAGTTTAAGGTTGCATGTTTGCTGTTGTGGTAGGGATGGCAAAAGGTTATATGAAACGACTATTGTCAGCCACCCGGGGCTCCTCTCTGTTTCCAGGGTGCAGTGTTTCACTCATATTGGATTTGTTAGACTTTACTTACTCAGGAAATGTGCTTATAAGCAAAGGTTTTAATTAAAGAGCATTTGTTTTCTATCCAAGAATAGACCTTTGAGAAAGGCCATAACATGTTAGCACATAATTTTCCCTTGGCAAATTTGTGTGGTTTTTCTGGGTATCAAGTATACTTCTCTATGAATATTCAGTTACTTGAAACACATTTGTGTTTTTTACTTTAACTGGCTTAATTTAGGATTCAGTGCATGTTGTTTCTGCTTTAGGTAGTCGTTTATTTTTTCCCAGTGAACATACATGGTAATAATCCTCCCCCCGCTTTGCTTTTTGTTATGAGGATATTTGGAAGACTATTAGGCTCTTGTTTTATACCAAAGAAATATGATCAACTTTATCATGTGCAGAGCTGGGATTTCTAACCTTCTCACTGTGCCATTTGAGTACCAGGACTTTTTCAAACCACCAGGATGTAATTTACTATACTGAATCTTTTTGTACAGGCTTGGGGCATTTGTGTCAGAAATTTTAAAATACCTTTCTACTTAACATTTGATTTTTTACAGAGCAGTTTTATTAACTGAATAAGCATGAGTTTACTTAACAGTTGTGTGAAATTATCTAAAATTTTACAAATGATTCAACTGAGGCTCAGTTTAGTATGTGCTGAGTAAAAGGGCAGGCTGGAACTCAAAAGCGAGACTTCCAGCTACTGCACCATATTCCCTGGCACAGTGGACACAATGTTCCAAATGCCTGTTTTCAGGAGCTTCCTGAGCACCTTGGGTTTGGGTTTGGGTTTTGGAGCCTTACCTCCACAGGGTACAGGCACGGATGTACGCAGGCGGTCTCAACTTCTCTTCTCCCCTCCCTCTTCCCCCTCCCAGCCCTACTTCCCCTCTCCCTGCCCCTTCCTACTCCTCCCTGCCCTGCCCTTTATCAATTTGTTTAGTCTGTAAGCATATCTCTCACCAAGGTGCTAGATTTTTTAATGTCTCTCTGCATTTGAATCCCATGGTTTCAGTGACATGTTTGGAGCCTATGTTTGAAAAGTAAATTTCTGAAGAAAATATTTCCGCTGAAATCTGAAACTTATACGGATTTTAATTACTGTTAGCAAAATCATGATCAGCATTTAAGGGACCAAATAAAGCTAGATTTCAAACAAACATGTTTGAAAACATCTTTGGAAGGGCTAATTTAGAAGAAATACTTTTAGGTATCTAAATTTCCAAACAGGTTCTCAAAGACAGCTCTTAGTTTCGCTTCCATAAGGTAAGATGCTATTTTAAAAGGTCATGATACAGCACTAAAAAGAATTATATAAGGTAATTTTCCACATGGCCTATTAAAACATAGGTGAGGAAAAAATATGAGTAAAATTTATTTTTAACTAGCTAAGGAATGCAAATGACATTTGGGGGGCCATTTTCTCTATCTGCCTATTTTACTTAGATAAGAAAGGCTGCCAGGGCATATAGCTGAGCGGGCACACTGTTTTGAGTAGGATTGTTTGTACAAACTCATACAGTACTTTAAAATTATAACATCAAAATAATGTTATATATAATTAATATGCAATAAATGTGTTTTATATATGTTTACATATGTTATGTTCTGTATGTTATATGAACATAATGTGTACAATTAAAATAGTGTATGAGTATGTTATATATGTGTTATATATATATGAATATATCTCTGTAGTTTGCAAAGCAGAATGATAAAATGAGCACCTGTGAATCCAGTTTAAGAACCCGAACACTTCCAACACCATACATCTACCTGTGTGTTCCTTCTCTTTTTTAGTCCTTTGTTGCCCCCCAGTTCATTCAAAAAGATATTTATGTTGTTCCAAGCACTCTCATAGGTGCCAGGGATTGAGCAATAAACAAAATAGACAAAAACCTGTGCCTTCATGGAGCTCACAATTTAATGCCAGGAAAGGTTATGATCTCATAAATATGTAAAATGAGTAGCATAGTAGAAGGTGAGAAGTACTATAGTGGAAAAGTATGGGTGGGGGAGGAGGAGAGGGGAAGAGCTTCCTGAAAAGGTAACATCTGAGCAAAGATCTTGAGGGAGTGAACCATGTAGACCTCTGAGGGAGAAGCCGTGTAGGCAGAAGGAACAGCAGCTGTGAAGGCCAAGACAGAAGCTATGAGGAGGAAGAGGTCAGTGGGACTGAAGTTGGGGGTGGTTGAAGTTAGAGGGAAGCAGGTAGAAAGTTAGAAGTAAGTTAACAATGTCAAAAGTCAGGTGGTACTTGGGGCGCCTGGGTGGCGCAGTCGGTTAAGCGTCCGACTTCAGCCAGGTCACGATCTCGCGGTCCGTGAGTTCGAGCCCCGCGTCGGGCTCTGGGTTGATGGCTTGGAGCCTGTTTCCGATTCTGTGTCTCCCTCTCTCTCTGCCCCTCCCCCGTTCATGCTCTGTCTCTCTCTGTCCCAAAAATAAAAAATAAAAAAAAAAAAACGTTGAAGAAAAAAAAAAAAAAAGTCAGGTGGTACTATAGAGAAGAGTTCTTAGCCTGGGGTTCATGCATTCCATAGCATGGATGGACTTCAGAGGGCCCCCCAAATTTTATATCTGGCCATACACCTCTTGGAAGACTAACACCATTGATCTGTAAGGAGGATTGCAGGACAGGCAACAAATATAGATGAAAAAATACACACACACGCTATAACCCATCACTGTCGTGGTCATTTGGAGAGGTGCTAAAATTGGGGGTGGGTCAACGAAATGAATCTTATTAAGAAGCATAGAATAGCAAGGTTCCTTTCAGGAGTTCGCAGAGTTGGGTTTGCATCTTGGCTCTTTCAGTTACTATTAGATGACCTTAGTCATGTCACTTAATGTGACAGAGAACGCTGTGCTCATCAGTATTTGTGTTTCTCTTGTTCTTCCTGGCCCATCATTGGACTTCATTTCCCCTTGGTGGAAATGGTGGGGTTATGTAACTGAGTTCAGGCCAGTGGAATATGGGTGTGAGTGATGTTTGTTATTTGGCCTCCAAAGCCTTTTATGGGACTCTCTCTGTTTTGTCCCTTCTCTCACCTGCCAGCTAGATGTAGATAATTTAATGGGAAGAGCTTGGATCCCTGAATGACTTCATGGACCAAAGCATCTGTGTTCCTGCTCCCAAACCTCACTGGTCACATTGGATTGTGACACAAGAGGGAAATAGACCTTTACTGTGTTAAGTGTCTGAGATTTGGGCATGGTTTGCTACACTAGTTAGCATACTCTTACCAATATACTTCATCTCTGTGAACTCCAGCTTTCTGGCATGCAAAATGGATATAGTGATTTCTGCTCATAGGGTGGTAGGTGAGCAATGAAGGCTAAAGAAATACACAGTATGCTGTTGTATCCCTGATTTTTATAATTATTTTAAAAAATGGGTATAAAATTCTGATAACTCAGTTATTCATGATACATGTATCTTCTGCATAACTTAATCAGTAGGGTATATAGATTACTGTTCTTTGCTGACTATTGGAAAGACTTGATAAAACGACTATAATTTTATAGGCCATTATTTTGACATTAAAAATCAAATGTCTTTGCTACCATGAAGGGGTAGCTACCTTTGGGCAGGTGAAAACTCATGTTGCAAGAGTAACGAAGATAGGCTTACTCTACTTGATGATTTTAGCTAGGGTCACCCTTGTTTCTAGAGTAATGTATGTTACAAGACTCTTATGAAAAAATACTTTCATGAGTGACCACTTAGAGGTGGTAGTGGAAATAATTGGCCAGGTAGGCTTTTAGGTGATTTTGTGGCCAAATCTACTTTATCCTGAAATGATCTTCCCTACACCTTCCCTGTCTCCTCAACTCCTATTTACTCCTCAGTCCATATAATCTGGCTTTTGCCCCAACCACTTCATGAAAACTTTTGCAAAGGTTACTAACAACCTAATTGCTAAAATCTTGTGGTCTCTTTTTAGTTGTCACTCTGCCGTATCCATACCAATTTTGACAGTGTTGACCATTTTTCTCGCATCTTCCTCTTTTGTTTTCAACGTTTAAATTTCTCTTATCTTTCTTATTACCTTTTTACAGCCTGTCAGTCTCTAGCCCCAACTCATTTCACTAATGCTAAATGTTTTTGTTTCCTAGGATTCTTATTCTAAGTCTGTTTGCCTCTGTCTTAGTTAATGCGATCGATTAGATTAGACTTCAGCTACCAGCTGTACCTGTCTTTCTCCAGCCTCTGAGACCTGGACTTCTATTTCCTTTGCCTACCAGTGCCTAATATAGTGGGTCCCCATTGCCTTCTCAGCCTCGATATTCTCAAACTGAACAGGTATGTACATAGTCTCCCCACCTACTGAGTACTTTTGGCTTCACTACTTTTCTCTCTTACAGGATTTGCCTTGTAGCTAACTTGGACTTTTTATCTTGCTACTCATTTTCATTAACTCATTTGCTGTCAGCACGTATGCATTCTGGCTGGGCAGAGTGCTAGGCGTGCGGATGGAGCAGCCACCAAATGTGGTCAATTCTGGGTTTTTTTTCCCATACATTATTCATATAATCTTTATAACAAAAACTGTCAAGTCGGTGGGTACAACTAGCATACTCATTTTAGAAGCGAGGAAACCAAGAATTTGATAAGTAGCTTGCCCAAGGTCACATCGCTGTCCAGTGACCTTTCTGGTGCCTGGTTTAACTATTGTGATATACTGTCTGCTGCGTGTGTCTGTTGTGAATCCATCCCTTCCCTTGTATTTCCATTGCCACTTACCCTAACTTCATTTGACCTGCAAAACTCATCATTTGGATGTTTGCAATGGATTTCCTCTCTGGTGCGCTGCCAGAGTTATCTTTGTAAGAGGGAACACTTTACATGAACCCTTAGACATTGACCGTTACTAGTAGAATACGTTCTAAATTTCTTTGTAGGGCTTAGTAGGTCTTTCTCAATTTGATGGTAAACTACTTTTCTGTTCATTTAACCAGTATTTATTGAGTACCACTGTAGGTGCTGGAATAATAAAATAATATAAAAAAACCCTGCTTACTAGATCACTATTGAGGGAGAAGTTAATACATATATATACAAACATGTGTCAGATGTTCATAAGCACAATAGAGGAAAATAAGACAGGGTAAAGGCAGAGAAAGTGAGGGGCGGTGTATGTGTATATGTGTGTGTGGAACGTATTTTGGTTGACTAGGTACAGGAGGGACTCTCTCTTTGATGAAGTGATTTTGAACAGAGATCTGAATGAAGTGATATCTGGTGTCAGAGCCTACCAGGCGGAGTCAGTGCCATGTTCTTACAGTTGTGTTTCCTGTCACTGTCATCCTGTGACCGATCATGCCATATTCTCCTCTGTTCCCAAAGAAAGGCAGGTACTGTTGTACCTCCAAGTGTTTTCCCATGATATTCCATCTACCTGAAATGCTCCTTTCTTCCCACTTCTCTGCCTGATTTATTTTTATGTACTATTATTTCCCAACATTTCTGAAAATATTTCAAGTGGTTTACATTCAACATTGTGTATCAAGCTTGGGTAAAATATAGATAGGACTAAGAGACCATGGATGTTAGTAGGTTAATCTATAAAGTAGGGTCTGTGTTTGTTCTTTCTTTCTTTCTTTCTTTCTTTCTTTCTTTATCTATCTAGTCTATCTATTATTAAAGCTGAGTTGTAAATTTGACCCCAAACTTCCTGGCAGCCAAAGCAACAAGATTATTTACAAATTTTATTGTCAGAATTTTTTTTCCCTAGGTCCCAAGGAAATGTATCTGTCAGTCTTCCATGTGGGGGTCACTGAGGGATATAGATGCACCCCTCACCAATATGTGGGGCAGGATGGGGTCTTGTGAAAGGCTGACCTTTCCTGGGAGCTGGATTATTTATCCAGAGTTTGCAGTAGATGTAGGAGTAGGCACTTTTGGAAGTTCTTTTCTGATTTTTTTGTAGCTTCCTTTGTGGAGTAAGAATCTAGATCCTCAGCTCAGAATAAGAGCCGGCGGGGGTGGGGGGGGGGGGGGGGGGGGGGGGGTGGGTAGAGAGGATCTTGGAGATCTGGGGAGAGAGGAGAAGGTGCGAAATACTTGAATAGGAGAGTGGAAAAGGGAATGGAGTAGAGGAATGCAGTGTGAATATCAGGTGGCATTTCAGGCACACCTGAGGCAAGTGGCCATGAGTTTAAGGTAAGCACCGTCAGCCTGGCCATGGGACCATGTTCAGCAGCATAGCTGTAGGCACAGAGTAAGTAGAGAACTAAGGTAAACCAGGGTTGTGGTTTGGTTAAGTAAGTATGGCAGAACAAGAGGGGACAGGGAGATTGAGGGTGGATATAAGGGAGAGATTCCAATGACAAGTTCTGGAATTCATGCTGGGTAAAGAATGAGCACTTGAGACATCTTAAGAAGTAACTATGGGACCAAGCAGCTAAGGAAAGTTAGAAGAGAAAATCATTGCAAAGAATTTCATTTTAGTCACTCAAATTAAAAAAGAAGAAAGAAAAAGAAAAGAAAGTCTACTAAAAAATGCTATGCAGTTTTAATTATTTTAAATATGCTTTATGGATGCCTTAATAATAGGTTTTGCTGGGGAAATCTCTGGATCATGTATGCATAGTTGGGGTCCCTTCAATAGTAGAATACAAAGAATCTTTTACTTAGAACATGAAAACAGTTCCTTGAAGAAATAAATGGATTGGGGTTGGAATTTTTAAAAAACATACAAATGAAACCTTAACATGCATTAAGTAACTCGTGAGCCCTAGTTCCAGTATTTATTGGCTAAGCTAAGTGTTCATTTCCTTGTCTGTAAATTCTCATTAAGGGTCTGGTGAGGATTGAAGAGATAAAGTCCTTAGTTCAGTGCCTGGTGCACAGTAAGTGCTAGTAAATGTTGGCCACATCGTCAAGAATCTCGAGGTGAAGGGCACTCTTTCCGGAGGTACCTTTGCACTCAGAAGGACAAGTCAGTGAGGTGCTGGTGAAACCTTTGATCATAGTGAAAAATCCCCATTCGTATCCAGCCTTTGGCAGGCCAGAATCAAAGCTGTGTAATTATAAACCTTTCTGTGAGTTGATAAGGGGCCAGAGCCATTATCATAGATCTAGCGAAGGTTCCACAGTAGGAAGGGAACAATGTTGAAGGAGATTCAGCTTTCTCCTGTTGAATCTTCTCATCGTCCATTCATCCATGCATAGCACAACAATCCTAAATTATTACCATTCAAGCATTCGTGATCCTTCCCCTCCTGTTCTTAAAGAGGAGCGTTCCGTATTGGATGGGCACCTTCATTCTCTTTTGTTAAGGAACACGAGAGTGGATATAATGAGGGGACAGGATAATACTCATTCTATGACATTATTACCTTCAGGGCCCAGTGTGTGTGGTGTAGTTGAGAAGCTGGAATGAACGGGGGAAATCACATGTGCTGACTTTCCTGTCAAGGGAAACTGTGAACATACAGGAGACATTCCCTGGGAAATATTTATATGAAGGAGGAGGACTGGGGTTCTATATGAACAAGTAAGAGAAACAGCCAGCGAAGTGTGGGTTATTGTCCTCACTGTGACCTCTTGTATACCTACAGGCTGATAAGGCCTGGGAACTTGATGTACACTTTCATTAGCCATCTACACAATATGAGCATGTGATATATAACCTGTTTAAATTATAAAGCAGTTGCACACCCCTGTTCATAGCAGCATTATTCACAAGAGCCAAAAAGAAAAAGTGACTCACATGTCCCATTGGCGAGTGGCTGAAAAAACAAATCATGGTGTATATATCTGCAAGAGGAGTTTATTCAGCCGGAAAAAGGAAAAAATTCTGACACATGCTGCAACATGGATGAACTTTGAGGCTGTAACGCCGAGTGAAATAAAGCAGCCACAAAAGGACTTATGACTCCACTTACATGAGGTACCTGGAGTAGCCAAATTAACAATGACAAAGTAGGATGTTGGTTGCCAGAGGCTGGGGGAAGTTGGGGAATGGGGAGTTAGTGTTTAATGGGGACAGAGTTTCAGTTTTGCCAGGTGAAAAGTGTTCTGTGAATGGATGGTGGTGATGGTTGCACAGTCATGTGAATGTAGTTAATGCCAATGAACTGTATACTTAAACATGATTAAGATGATAAGTTTTATGTTAAGTGCATTTTACCGTAATTAAAACCAATTATAAGTATGCTTCATAGGAATGGCCTGCTATAAACTCAAATAATATTATAAGATTTTTTTAGTGAGATGAAAATGAAAAGTAAGCTTAAGCAATGTGCAGAACATCACAAAAACTGAAAACATCAAGAAAACAGTGAAACTTTGCTGAAGGTCAAAAAGAATTTGGACAAATGCTATTTATTAAGTTTTACTCAGTTTGTCTGTAAATTTTACACAATTACAAATACGTTTGCTATCTGAATTTTGACTGACTTACTAAAATGATCTGCAAGGTCATAAAATAATGCCGAGTTACATACTGAAAAGGAAGAATAACAAAAGGGCCTTAGCCAATCAGATGTAATGGAACTTAGCACAAAGCTACAAAAACAACGAATGTGGCTCTGATATGGGAGTAAATTGAAAGATAAATGGAACAGAATAAAAAGTTCAGAAACTTGTCCATAAATATATAAGAATATATCTCACAGTACAATAATATTTCAAATCAGTGGGGAAAAATGGTTTACTTAGTAATTCCTCTTAAGGCAACTGGCTCACCATTTAGTTAAAAAAAATTGGAAGCCCAATCCCTACCTCACACCATGAACTACGTACTTTCTGGATAGGTTAAAGATCACATTTGTAATAAATGAATCATAAAAGTACTAGAATAAATATAGATAAGTAATTGTATAGTTTCAGGGTTGGAAAGAATTTTCTTTCTTTCTTTCTTTCTTTCTTTCTTTCTTTCTTTCTTTCTTTCTTT